>NC_029788.2:53746222-53747371 GCF_000816755.2 Arachis ipaensis
TTTAATCTTGAGGCATGTGTCTGTGGTGCTCCTGTGTGAGGGATCTACTTGGATGAATAAGCTCTTAGGGGTGCCTTATCACTTGGTAACTTGGGTTAACTAGCACACACAATTCTATCTTAAGCTAACCAAATATTCAATTTGGGATATACAATTGTTTTTTAGCTTAAGGTTAGTAATGTGGTAAAATATAGAACAAATGGGATTTAAAGGCTCAAAGTGGTTAACAAAGGTAATTGAAAAGGGTAGGCTTAATTTGGATAAGTGAGTTTAAACAAATAATGGCCTCAATCATGTGCAAGCATGCAAATATAATAAATATTGGACATATAAGATGAAACAAAATATAGATTACAATCATAGAGAAGTAAACACACAAGAAAGAAATAATTATGGTTAAATAATGTAACCATACATAAAAGCTCAAATCTTTCACAGGTTGTGTGTTCTTTAGCTCAAATGTCATGTTCCAAATACAACTCAAGCAAATTTATCATAAAATTATGAAAAATTAGTGAAATTTTTTTGTTCCAAAGATAGAGTCTTAAAAGAAACTTATTGTCTATTCAATCAAGTAGAACATGCATGCAACTATCCTAACCTATGCAATTTATTCTATTCTATAAAAGAAAGAAAATCTAACTAAAATATCCTAATTATTGGTGCTAGGGAAAAGAAATTACCTCCGGAAGTCAGGTACTGACCGACCTCCCCACACTTAAGGCTTTACACCATCCTCGGTGCCGTCTGTCATGAACAGGGTGGGCTGGTGGCAGTATCTCCATAGTCGGGACCATTATGGCTCCCTGTGCTGGTAAAAGAAGTGGAGTCCGGGGTATCCGAGTCCCTGAAGTGTCCCTTGAGTAGCTCCTTGAAGTGTTTGAATCGGCGCTCGTTACGGCGCTCTCTCATCTTTGCTTTCTGTTCTTGCCGATCCAACCTTTCAATTATCTGCTAGAGCAATTCATCAGTTGTAGGCGCTTGTGGTGTTGAAGAAGGATTATCTTCAACTAGAGTAGTAGGAAGGCTTGTAGTGGCTGCTAGGAGTCTGAGGTATTTCCCGTTAGGGACATACTGATCATCCCGTGGAAGCACGGCTTTGGTGTCCCCAGCTCTGTAGGAGACTCCGGCTACTGAGAAAAGATCTGA
>NC_029788.2:53747794-53771233 GCF_000816755.2 Arachis ipaensis
CATGTCCGCAGTGAAGGAGGACTCATGAGTGCTCGGAAAGACATAATGGGACATGATCTGTGCCCAGACGCGAGCCTCCAAGGTGAGTGCTGAAGCCAAGATTCTCTTAGGGCGGGTACGGTGGTATCCGTAGATCCAACGGCTGCCAGGTAATGCGATAACTCTGAGAACAGAGTCCCAGTCAAATTGATACCTCTGGCGCTTAAGTGCGGCTTCTTGGAAGGCGTCCATTCTTTCTGGAATAGGGGGAAGACTCAGAGCTTGCTGAATGGCCTCTTCTGTGATGGGGACTTGCTTCTGCCGGACATAAACAGACTCCAGGGTTGGCATGTAGAAGTTAGAGTAGAACTCAACTACCCAAGAAAGATTGACATGCCTTGGCTGTCTCCGTAGGAAACCCCATTGTCTTCGTTCAATTTGCCGCTCAACAAAGGTAGCAATATTGGACGGGAGGATAAGAAGGTATTCATTGTTATAGTTTCTTTCTGCCAGGATAGGGAAAATCTGCTCACAGTAGCGATTGGGAAATCGCGCAGTGTCCTTTGCTGGAAAGGCTTTCTCCTTCTCATCAACCTTTATTATCCTCTTAACTCTTTTTGTTGAGGGCTTGACTGCGGTTGAAGAGGGTTCTGCCACTAATGCTCTTTTAGTGCCTCTTCTTGTTGGGGGTTTAGGAGTCGCTTTCTCCTTTCCTTTCTTGGTGGCCATCCTGAAAAGAGAGGAGAGAGTAAATTAAATTCAAATAGAGATATAGCAAGGAAGAGAACGGAAGAGTGGTGATGGATGCACATTAGGATGTAGATGACCTTAACACATGCTCTCGAGTACATGTGAAAAGCCAACAATGGAAAATAGCTAGTGCATAGAAAGACAAGTGACTGCAAGGTGTTTATTGGCATGCCGGCAAAGGGCATGAGTAGCATAGACCAAGCAATACTTTGTAACAAACCATCACGTTTGTATTGACAATTAAATTCAATTAATACAATGGTAAAGGAAAGTTGTGAAAAGCAAGCATTGAATAGTATAACAACATAGAGAAGTGCATAATGCCATTTGAGCTTTTTCACAAACACATAGCATGCATGATGAATAAGGTATAGAAAATATCAAGGTGAACATGCAAGCAATTCCTTGAATAGAATAAAAATAATTGTCAAACAATTTGCAACAATCCACAAGCATATAATGACGGATAATGACTAAAAAAATTTTTTTTAACACAATGTAAAAAGGAAAGAAAGAAGAAGGAAAATATGACTAAGGAAAAGAAAAATAATATATAAAATAATATATAGAATGATAGAAAAGAGAAGAAGGAAGAAGAAAATAGAACCTTGGTAATGGAGGTGAGAGAGAGAGAGGGATAGGTGAGATAGAAGGAAGAAGGGAGAAGGAAGAAATAAGGAAGGAAAGGAAAAAATAGGATTTGGAGGAGAGAAAGATAAGATATGTGGCAGTTTTTGGATGAGCTGTGCGGCGCATGCGACGCGGCTGCGTGGGGCACGCATTCGCGTGGATGCGCTTCAAGTATGATGACGCGATCGCGTAGCATGGGATGCGGTCGCGTGGGTTGATTTGTGCCATTGGCACGCCTCCAGCCACACTCCAGCGTGACTTTCTGTTCATTTTTATTTTTCTTTATTCTCCCTGTGACGCGGACGCGTCGCTGATGCGATCGTGTTGCGTAGCAAATATTTTTTTTTTTGAAAGAAATAAAAACATGTAAATACAGATGCAAGAAAGTACTAAGAAATAGAAGTGTTATTGAATAGGAAAAACTAAAAATAAAGAAAAGAACGATCATACCATGGTGGGTTGTCTCCCACCTAGCACTTTGCTTTAATGTCCGTAAGTTGGACGCTCCACTAGCTCAATCTTCTGCTATGTGGGGATCTTCCAAGAGGAAGATCTCAAGCTCCTTGTTTCTCTGTATCTTCTCGCCATGGTATAGCTTCAAGTGTTGTCCATTAACCTTAATAAGTTCAGATCTTGAAGGATGGCTTAGGTGATAAACGCCGTACGGTTCGACCCTCTCTACTCTGTATGGACCTTCCCATCTTGATCTCAACATGCCTGGCATGAGCCTTAGTCGAGATTTGTAAAGGAGGACTAAATCCCCAGGTTGGAATTCTTTCTTCTTGATGTTTTGATCATGTACAACCTTCATCTTTTCCTTGTATATTCTGGAGTTTTCATAAGCTTCTAGGCGAATGCTCTCCAGTTCCTGCAGTTTCAACTTCCTTTCAGCTCCGGCTTTCTCAATTCCCATGTTGCACTCCTTAACTGCCCAAAAAGCTCTATGTTCTACCTCAACTGGGAGATGACAAGATTTTTCATAAACCAAGCGGAAAGGACTCATCCTAATGGGTGTCTTGTATGCTGTTCTATATGCCCATAGTGCATCTTGTAGCCTGGTGCTCCAGTCTTTTCTATGAGGCTTTACTATCTTTTGCAAGATACGCTTAATTTCTCTGTTTGAAACCTCGGCTTGCCCATTAGTTTGGGGATGGTAAGCTGTTGCAACTTTATGAATTATCCCATGCTTCTTCATTAATCCTGTTAGTCTCCTGTTACAAAAATGGGTGCCTTGATCGCTCACGATTGCTCGTGGTGATCCGAAGCGACATATAATATGGTTTCTCACAAAGGAAACAACAGTGTTAGCATCATCAGTGCGGGTAGGAATTGCTTCCACCCATTTGGAAACATAATCCACAACTAACAATATATAAAAATATCCATTAGAATTTGGAAATGTACCCATGAAGTCAATGCCCAAAACATCAAAAATTTCACAGAAAAGCATAATTTGTTGAGGCATCTCATCCCTCCTGGATATATTTCCAAATTTCTGGCATGGGAGACAAGATTTGCAAAACTCAGCAGCGTCTCTAAAAATAGTAGGCCACCAGAATCCACAGTCTAAGATCTTTCTAGCTGTTCTTTGAGGGCCAAAATGTCCTCCACTCTCAGATGAGTGACAGGCCTCTAAAATGGACTGGAATTCTGATTGAGGCACACAACGTCTAATTACTTGATCAGCGCCACATCTCCATAAATATGGGTCATCCCATATATAATATTTAGACTCGCTTTTCAGCTTGTCTCTTTGATGCTTAGAAAAATTTGGAAAAAATGTGCGGCTAACTAAATAATTAGCAACAGGTGAATACCAAGGGACTACCTCAGATACTACTTGCAGGTTATCAAAAGGAAAATTATCATCTATAGGAGTAGAATCATCCTTAATATGCTCAAGGCAACTCAAGTGGTCTGCCACTAAATTTTGATTACCACTCCTATCCTTTATTTCTAAATCAAATTCTTGTAACAGCAGTATCCAACGTATGAGTCTTGGTTTGGACTCCTTTTTAGCTAATAGATACTTTAAAGCTGCATGGTCCGAATACACTACTACTCTAGTACCAAGTAAATAAGCCCGGAATTTATCCAGAGCAAAAATAATAGCAAGAAGCTCTTTTTCAGTAGTAGTATAGTTGGACTGGGCAGTGTCTAAAGTCTTAGACGCATAAGCAATAACGAAAGGATCCTTACCTTCACGCTGAGCCAACGCTGCTCCTACTGCATGGTTGGAAGCATCGCACATGATTTCAAACGACTGGCTCCAGTCTGGTCCTCTCACAATTGGAGCTTGAGTTAGAGTAGTCTTCAGCTTATCAAACGCTTGTTTGCAATCCTCACTGAACTCGAACTCAATATCCTTCTGCAGTAATCTGGATAAGGGAAGTGCGACCTTACTAAAGTCCTTAATAAATCTCCTGTAAAAACTTGCATGGCCAAGGAACAAACGGACTTCCCTCACAGAAGAGGCGTAAGGTAAACTAGAAATAACATTCACCTTTGCTGGGTCTACAGAAATGCCATTATTAGATACCACATGTCCTAATACAATCCCTTGTTTTACCATAAAGTGACATTTCTCGAAATTTAATACAAGGTTTGTATTAACACATCTATCTAATACTCTAGATAATCCATCTAAGCAAAGGCTAAAAGAATCAACATAAACGCTAAAATCGTCCATAAAAACTTCCATACAGTCCTCAATAAGATCAGAGAAAAGACCCATCATCCACCTTTGGAAGGTAGCTGGTGCATTGCACAAGCCAAAGGGCATTCTCTTGTAAGCATAAGTCCCAAAAGGACATGTAAAAGTAGTCTTTTCCTGATCCTCAGGAGCTATGTGAATCTGGAAATAACCTGTGTAACCATCTAAAAAGCAATAATGTGATTTACCTGACAGGAGATCCAGCATTTGATCAATGAATAGAAGTGGGTAGTGATCCTTACGGGTAGCTTGGTTGAGATGCCTGTAATCAATGCAGACTCTCCAAGCATTCTGAACTCTAGTTGCTATGAGCTCTCCATGCTCATTCTTCACTGTAGTGACTCCAGACTTCTTGGGCACCACTTGTACTGGGCTTACCCATTCACTGTCTGAAATGGGATATATGATACCAGCTTCCAATAGTCTGGTCACTTCCTTTTTGACAACTTCCAAGATGGTGGGATTCAATCTTCTTTAGGGTTGACGGACAGGTCTTGCTCCCTCTTCTAAAAATATTCTGTGCTCACATACTTGAGGGTTGATGCCTACTATGTCTGCCAAGCTCCACCCAATTGCCTTCTTATGCTTCCTCAACACATCAAGTAACTGCTCTTCTTGTTGAGAAGTAAGTTCCCTTGCAATGATAACTGGAAGCCTCTGCTCATCTTCAAGATAAGCATATTTGAGATGCGGAGGAAGGGGTTTCAATTCTAACTTCTGATCATGAGCAGGCTCTGGAATATCTAGGGCTTGAGAAAATGGTGAAGTGCCCTCATTGTCAGTTAAAAGGGTCCCCACACTTGGACCTTGTCCAGTGTGCCTCTCTTCAAACTCTTCCTTGTGAACTTCAGCTACACTTTCATCTATGACATCACACTGGAAGATAGAACGATCTTCTGGGGGGTTGTCAATGATTCCATTCAGATTGAAAATTACTATGCGGCCATCTATTTCAAAGGAGTATGTTCCTGAAAAAGCATCCAATTTGAAATTTGATGTCTTCAGGAATGGTCTTCCAAGTAGGATTGATGATGGCTTATCTGAATTATTATGGGGCATCTCCAAGATATAAAAATCAGTGGGAAATGTAAGCCCTTTAATGTTCACCAAAACATCTTCAGCAACTCCAGCCGCTGTAATAATGCTTTTATCTGCTAACACAAAATGAGCTGCCGACCTTTTTAAGGGAAGGAGCCTCAAAATATCATATATAGACAAAGGCATTATACTGACACATGCTCCTAAATCACACATGCAATCATAAATTACTACACCACCAATAGTACAGCTAACTATACAAGGACCTGGATTACTACATTTTTCAGGTAATCCTCCCATTAAAGTAGATATAGAGCTACCTAAAGGAATAGTTTCTAATTCATTAATTTTGTTTTTACGGATACATAAGTCTTTTAAAAATTTTGCATATTTAGGTACCTGCTGAATAACATCAAAAAGAGGAACAGTTACCTCAACCTTTTTGAATATTTCTACCATTTTGGGGTCGGGTTCCAGCTGCTTCCTGGGTTTCCTTGCAATTTGTGGAAATGGAATAGGAGTAGTGTTTTTCGTGGTGTCTGCGCCTTTTGGTGCTTCCTCCTGTGGTTGAGCTATTATTTCTTTGGCTATGTCCGGTATATCCTCTTCCTCTTCAACATCTTCTATTTCTACTACCTCTTCAGCTGAGGTGTGTTCTAGTGGGCTTGGTTCCTCCTGATTCCTCTCCTGCAGTGTGGTTCCAGACCTTAGGGTGATGGCATTAATGCCTCCCTTTGGATTGGGTAATGGTTGAGAGGGGATTCCAGTGGAGCTTGAAGGTTGGTTACTAGAATTCTGCGTTGATCCAATCTGTGACATAAGAGCTTGCAAAGTAGAGATGAGACCATTCATACTGGCATTAATACTATTCATGATGTTACATTCCATGGTCTGTTGTCTTCGCTCAAAAGATTGTAGTAGCTCTTCATTAGGAGATAAAGAAGAATGAGTAAATTGAGAGGTCTGCTGTTGATTGTTCTGTGGTCCTTGGTTTTGCCTCAGGTGAGGTACGCTATAAGGTTGATTCTGCTGCCTGTTGTTGTTATTATTCCATCTCTGATTTCCCTGATTATCTCTGCCTCTTCTGTTATTGTTGTCCCTCCAATTTAGGTTAGAATTGTCCTGCCATCCATGGTTATTATTTCCACTTTGATTGTACCCTTGGTTGGGGCGGTCATAGAAGTTATGAGTGGATGCCACCATGTTGTCTTCTTGTTGGAGCTGCGGGCATTCATCAGTGTAATGGCTATAATCAGCACAGATTCCACAAATTCTCTGTGGGACTAATTGTTGGTTTTACTATGGCGAAGGAGGTTGAGCTTGCTGAGCTTGTTGTTGATTCAATTGCATCTGCTTCAGCAAGTTGGTCATCTCACAAATACTCTTAGCTAGAGCAACAGTCTCTCTGCTAGAGGATACTTTCCTGAACAATTGTGGAAATATCCTTCCTCAGTTTATCAGTAACTTCAGATGGAAAGAATTTCTCCAAAAACTCCTTTCTGAGTGTCCCAGTTGGATACATTTGCTAGAGGTTGAGTGTAGTACCACTCTCTTGCTTTTCCCTCAAGAGAAAACGGAAAAGCTTTCAGCAAAATTGAAGTTTCATCAGTACCATCATGCTTGACAGTAGAACAGGCTGCCTGGAAATCTCTCAAGTGCTTGATAGGCTCTTGAGCAGGTAGGCCATGAAACTTGGGCATCAAATTTAGCAATGCGGTCTTTATTTCAAAATCTGTAGCTATAGCTGGATGATGCACTTGAAACGGTTGCATTGTAAAATCAGGGACTCCTTCCTCCTGGATGGTAACTCTCCTAGCTGCCATGTCTTCTGCACGTAAAACAACCGAATCAGTAGAACAGGGGCTGGTTTCTTCCTCAAGTTCACTTTCAGATCCGCCTCAGATCGGACTAATCGACGCTGTTCTTGCCTTATTCGTGAAATAGTCCTTTCAATTTCAGGATCGAATATTAGCAAGCGCGGATCAGGAAGTGAACCCGTCATTTGACGAAAGAAACATGCAGCTCATAGTAGCAAAATAAAATAAAATGCAAATAAATAAATTCTAATTAATAACTTTAGCACTCTATTGCAACTCCCCGGCAACGGCGCTAAAAATTGATGAGACGCAGAAGTTGGTGAATTAAAAATTATTAAAATAGTTACGTTGCAAGTATAGTTCTTAACCCACCGAAAATCTGCCTATCAATTTAGAAATATGTCACAGAGAGTTTAAATTAAAAATTACTGGGAGTTGGAGTCCCAGGTCATCTCCCAACGAGTTAAAGAAAAGTGTGCTATTTTATTAATCAGATGTTCCAAGAAGTTGAGTTAAGTAGATGGAAAATTAAATTGACAAAATTTAAATAATATGAATAAAGGCCTTGACTGGAAGTTGATTAGTTGGAATCTCTATTATTGATGGAATGATCTCAAGATTAATTTATAATTAATGGTTGTTCTGTTTAGGTATCCTTTACTAGGTAAAGGAAAGTCAAACAAGTTGGAATGCTAGATCTGTTCACGAGTTGCAACCCACTTAGTTCAAAGGGATTGGTGTTAGTGATTAGATAACAATCCAACGGTTAACCCAATTACAATTTTTCTTTCAATCCTTCCAACTAAGAGTTCCTTTCAATCAACTCCCCATCAAGTGAGGGAATTACTCACTCATTGTAAGTAATAAATTCATAACACATGAAAGGGAATTAAAAGAAGACATGATTATCGGAATGGAAAATAAATTAAATTGGAAGAAATAAATTAAAATCATGAAAGTATTCAAATGACAAAATTGAACAAAGCAAAGAACATGGAAGAATAAAACAAAGTTAAGAGAACGAACTAGAATGACGAAGTCTTGATGAGAAAATAACTCTTCTCAATGTTCCAATGCTAAGACCAATTGAAAATTAAAATTCTTAAACCTAGAGAGAGAAAACTAGATCTAAAAATTCTCAAACTGTCTAGAATGAATGTTCTCTTTTGTTTCTGCATATTCTCTGGCTCTAGTCTACTGTTCCGGGCCGAAAACTAGGTCGAAATAAGGTCCAAAATCACCCCCAGCGAACTCTGCAGATTATGCAGATCGCACATGTCACGCGATCGCGTCACCCATGCGGTCGCGTCATTCGCGCCTTTCCTTGCCATGCGTTCGCGTCGTCCGCGCTACCGCGTCGCTTGAGCTTTTCCAATCCGCGCGGCCGCGTGAGCCAGCGGCCGCGTCACTGCGATTTGCTCTCCTTCGCGCGGTCGTGTCAGCCATGCGACCGCGTCACTTCTTGCTGGTTATCTCCTCAAATTCTTGTGTTCCTTCCATTTTTGCTAGCTTCCTTTCCAATCTCCAACTCATTCATGCCCTATAAAGTCTGAAACATTCAACACATAGATCACGGCATTGAATGGAATAAAGGAGAATTAAAAATACATAATTAAAGTCTCTAGGAAGCAGTTTTCAAACATGTTATAAATTCAGGAAGGAATTATAATTTCATGCTAATTTAATGAATAGGTGGGTAAGGATCATGATAAAACCACACAATTAAACACAATATAAACCATAAAATAGTGGTTTATCAAACAGCATCGCGCAATTTTTTGGTCTCTTTTTATCGTAGCTATCCCTTCTGGAGTTGGGAACTTCATGCATAGATGTGGAGTTGAAACTAATGCGGCATGCTGATTCAAAGTTGTTCGACCTATTAGGTAATTGTAGGCTGAGCTTACATCGACTACAATGTAGTCTACGTTGAGTATCCTTGATCGGGTTCCCTTTCCAAAGGTTGTGTGTAGTGAAATATATCCAAGCGGTTGGACTGGAGTGTCTCTGTTCTGAGGGTTACCTGAAATTGTAGGTCGATCTCGGTCGAGATCTTATGTGCTGATCGGAGATGATGGGTCCGGCTGTGAGTGGAGGCCGGAGCTATCGTACCCGACTTGTTGAGCTTGGCTGCACTGCTGATCCTTCGCCACCGGAGGGTGGGGGTACTTGAAAGGCACTCCGATGCTTAAGTTAGAAAGGGTATTAAGCAGGTTTTTGGTAGAATCAGAGTATGAGTTATACCTGGGTGCTCCAGCGTAATTATAATGGTCGTGGGCTGACCTTCTTAGGTAAGATAAGTTTGTTATCTTATCTTATCTTATCTTATCTTTGGATGAGGTTACCTTATCTTTAAGGGAACTTCCTTTATCTCTATAGGCTTGGACTGCCTTTGGATATGGGTCGTGTTCCTCTATTTGGGCCCTTTATTGGGCTTTCCTGGCAATTTGGCCGATCTCTTTGAGAAGAGGTCGGATAGTCGGACATGAAGAGGTCGGTCGCCTTTTCGCTAAACATCCCGGGTCAGACAGCTCGACCCAGGGTATGAACAGTGCCCCTGCTCGAGCTCGGTCTTTCTTTTTGAGATCGAGTCTTAGTCTTAGGACTTCGATCCTTCTCGGGTGAAGCCGAACTCGAGCATTTGTCGACTTCTTTCTTTGTAGAATCTTCCTTTTTGAATGTGGAACGTTTTCTTCTGAAAACGTGTGCTTTTGTATTATCGCTCTGTTCTTGGGAACGTGCGAGGGTTTAATGCCATCGTTAATTGGTTTTAATTGCCCCGTTTCTCTTACCCTCTTTATTTTTAATTTCACATTTCAGAAAAATGGTTTCTCTTCTCCGTAAACTCCCTGTTCTTTCTCTTTTTCTGTTTTCACCTGGAGTTTGTAGCTTTCGCCTCTTTCCTTGTGACATTGCTTGGTTATTGTTTACTTCTGGCTGTGGAAGGGTGATTCCAGATTCTGCTCCTCTCTTCAACTTTCTCTCGAGGCTTTCTGCTTTTTCCAGGTTGTTTTTTTCTTACTTTCTTGTTCTCATCATTTTTCTAGTAAAACTTTGATTCTGAATGTATGTTGGAAAGCTTGAACCTTTTTGTGGTCTTTGTGTTTGTTCGTCATTGTGATGTATTTTTTGGCCTCCTTTTCGTCTTTATGCGTACTCCTAGTACTTCTGTGGAGGCTTTTTAGGGCTTTGCATATTTTGCTGCTTGCTTCTGGTTGTTTTTTGATACTCGAAAACCGTATTTGTTTACTTCTGCAAAGATTGCCCCTTGATTTTTTCCCTATTGGTAGCTTTTTCTTGCTGCTGAACTTTTGTAAAAGAAGATCGGTGCTTGTTTTGTCTTTATTTCGTTTGTTCGGGGGGATTTTATTTCTCTGAGGACAAGGTTGCGTCTTTGATGATAGTTTGTTGCTTAGTAGCTTCGTTTGTTGATTGAAACTGGGATGGTGAGTCTGGAAGGTAGTTTATTTTGATGACTTTGCTCGATTTGTGGCTCGCAGCTTTCTTTTCGGAGTGTCGCTTTAGTTGCAGATCAAAAGGGGTGTTTATTGTTTTTTTGTTAGGATGTATGTGAGCTTGTAGGTTTTCCTGAATCCTTGTCCTTTTGTTGCTTGTATTGCGCTGGGTTATGTTGGCCGAGTTATTTTGGTTTCGTCCGAGACATTTTTTAGTAATCCAATCTTCTTTTCTTGTTTTTAGGACTAGTTGGCCATGAACTCTCGCAAAAATATTGTTGAGGCGTCTTCTAAGGTTCCTGAGAGGATGTCTGATTGGTTGGACTCCCTTGTGTTGCTGTGTGTTTCTTTAGCCAATTCTGAATTTTGCGTAGAGCTTAGAAAACATCACCGAATTTGTAGCAGTGGAAATCAGGAGAACAGTTACGAGTTGGTAGCACCTGATTCTGACGATAGGGTTTGCTTCCTTGTTCTGACTCAGGGGAAACATCCCTTTTTCTATGCATATGATTTCTTTTTTAGTCAAATGAACATCACTCTTCCCTTTACTTCTTTCGAAACTGACCTGTTATGGTCCTGTAATGTTACCCCTTCTCAGCTTCACCCAAACTCTTGGGGTTTTATCAAGATTTTTCAGTTGGTTTGTCGAGAATTTGCTGTTACTCCTTCTCAAACACTCTTTTTGTATCTTTTTGTATTGACCAAGCCTGGGACTACCAAGAAGAAGGTTTCTTAGATTTCTTTTAGGTCGGCCCAGGGGCACAAGGTTTTTTCTATGTATGATGAGTCCTTTCAGAATTTTAAGAATTACTTCTTTAAGGTCCGGGCTGTTGAAGGAGCTCGGCCTTTCTTTCTGGATGAGAATGACGAACCCTGCTTTCCGTTAAAATGGCAGAAAAACGTTGTGGTATCCCGATACACCTGGGAGATGTTGGACGAGGTCGAGCAGGCCTTTGTAACTGTTTTGGAGGACATTTGGGGGGAACCTCCTCATTTGGACAGTAAAAAATCTTTGGGGTACCCCTCCCTTGTCCAAACTGCATTGGGTATTTGCTTGATATATTTTGTTTCTTATTTTTTCTTTGTTGCCTTCTTCTTTTTCTGGTTTGTAAAGCTGTTTGTTCTTCATTTTTCAGAAATGGCTAAGAATAATGAATCGATGAAGGCTTTCAAGAAAGCAAGAAAGGCAACTGCGGCCCAGAACATCTCGACTAGGACGGATAGGGAAGGGTCCTCTCAGGTTCTGCCGAAGCCATCTGTACCGAGTTCGCCTGGACCGAGGAGAATGATCCCTACTCCTCGAGTCCGTGCACTTGATCCTCCGCAGTCTTCTGCCACCGTTTCTTACCCTCCTGTCGTTCCTCCTTCCAAAAGACCCCGAACTGTCGAGCCCTTCAATCTGGATGCGACTGATTTCGACGCTGTTGGCTTTGTCGACCAGTAGAACGGTCCTTATGGTGCCCTCCCTATGGATGATGTATCTCTCCTTCGTCATTTAGATTTTATAACTCAGAGTAGTATTAAGATGGCACATAAGCGGCTGTCCTATACCGAACTGCCCAAGATCTTCCTCTTTATGCCACCAAAGCCTTCATGGAAAAGGCTAAACAGGAGTTCGACCGGATGAAGGGTTTGAAGGAGGAACTCCAATCGAAGGTGACCAAGTTGGAGAAGGAATTTGAGGTCGAAAAGGCTAGTTCTGTTGCCTTGGCGGCTTCTGTGAGGTTGGCTGAAGATACGGCATTGAGGCACAAGGACAGGTATGTCATGACCTACAGGGAAGTGATGCGTCTTAGGGAGGAGTTGGAGTCTGCCCGGGTTAATTATGCCGAGCTCCAGGGTCACCTTGTGGGCAGCATAAATGCTGCTTATGAGAACCTGTAGGAGCAGGTTCGGGTTCTTGCTCCCGAGGTCGACCTTGCTCCATTCAGTCTGGATAATGTTGTAAAGGATGGCCAAATTGTTCCTGACGACCCTGATGATGACGATGTTGAGCCTCCCTCTGTGCCTGTGGCCAAAGCTTTTGTTATGCCGACTTCTTCAGCTCCTTCCTCTGAGGTCGTTCATCCTGAATCAGATCCTGATTGCCAAATCTTGAATAGGGATGACGGGACAGTGGATGCAGTGCCTCTTCGGACTCGCCCTCCTTCACCCCGTGTTGATGTTGCCGAGAAGCCTCCAGAAAAAATAGTTTTCTAGATGTTTGTGTAGATAGCCCGGCTTGTGGGCTTTTAAACTCTTTCATGATGTTTGCTGACTATTGACACTCTTTTGGTTGATTGTTTAGCAACTTTATTTTGAAAAACAAAATAGTTTCCATGTTCTTGGGGCTGATTTTGGTAGCCTCTTGAGTTTGTTATTATTATAACTTTATGTTTTTCATATCATGTCTGTTTGCATTTGCCTTGGTATCTTTTTAGGCTTTTCGGAGTGTAGGAGCTTTGTTGACCTCTTTAGATTGCCGTCATACTCGTGGCTTGATTCCTCTGAGGTTGTAGTTGCTTGGATCCAACTTGTATGTCGGCTTCCTTATGTAGGCTTGAAGTTATTTCTAATAACCCTATTTGTTGGGACCTTTGTTATTGTTTACTTTTACAATGTTAAGGTTTTTGCGAAGCCGACTTCGTCATTTCAGTTACTTCTAGCAATCCTTTCTTTTGGACCTTGTTGGGTCTTATTTTAGGAATTATTTTTGCAACTTGTTTGCGGGAGGCCGACTTCTTTATGTAAGTCTTGCCTAAGTTATTTCTAGTAACCCTCTTTCTCAGACCCTCGTGGAGTCTCTTTCAGGTGTTACTTTTTATAACTGTTGATTTTGGAACCGATTTCCTTGTGTTGGTTCCTTCTAAGTTATTTTTGTAATCCTCTTTCTTGGACCTTGTTTAGATCTCTTTCAGGGATTAATTTTATAACTTTATGTTTTGGGCCGACTTCTTCATGTCGGGCCCTTCTATGTTATGTTTGTAATCCTCTTTCTTGGACCTTGTTCAGGTCTCTTTCAAGGATTACTTTTATAACTTGTTTGTAGGAGACCGACTTTATCATGTCGATCTCTTCTAAGTTATTTTTGTAATCCTCTTTCTTGGACCTCGTTCAGGTCTCTTTCAGGGATTACTTTTATAACTTGTTTGTAGGAGACCAACTTCGTCGTGTCGATCTCTTCTAAGTTATTTTTGGAATCCTCTTTCTTGGACCTTGTTCAGGTCTCTTTCAGGGATTACTTTTATAACTTGTTTGTAGGATACCAACTTCGTCATGTTGATCTCTTCTAAGTTATAGCAATCCTCTTTTATAGGGTTGGCCAGACCTCTTTCCAGCAATTTACTTATAACTTTGGTTATTGTGACTGGTCCGACTTCTTTACATCGATCAGTCTTTAAGTTATTTTTTAGCATTCCATTTTATTAAGACCTCGTCAGGTCCTTTCTATGGATCACTTTCAATAACTTCTTGCATTATTCTGTTTTCATCTTTGCCGATTTTGTAGAAATTGGGTTTAATACTTGTTTGGTCGACCTTTTGATGAATTTTGGTTTTCATATCTGTTGGTCTTTATCGTGATCGTACAGTGAATTTGATTTTCACTTTCTGCCGATCTGTAGCTTTGTAATCGGATGATGAATGTTTCAGATTAATGCGTCTTTATCATTTGTAGAAGATCTAAACATATTTTATTTAAAAGAAAATGCAAATATATACATGTGGGAGCTTTATCCCTCTAAGTCGGGCAATTTATAGGTCTTGGCTTGGCGCCTCATTAAAAAACCTTTTCAGGAAAAAGGGTGCACCTTATCCTGAGATCTTTTTATCGTCCCTAACTATAGTACCTTCTAAGGTTGCAGGCGTGCCATGACCTAGGAAGCTCTCGCCCATCGAGTTCGGACAGTCTGTAGTAGCCCTTTCCAAGTACTTCTATGACTCGGTAGGGTCCCTTCCAGTTTGCTGCTAGCTTTCCTTCTCCAGGTCGAGTTGTTCCGATATCATTTCGGATTAGGACGAGGTTGTTCTCAGCAAATCCTCGTGGCACCACCCTTTGATTGTATCTCGAAGCCATTCATCATTTTAATGCCTCTTCCCTGATCCGAGCTCTTTCTTGGACTTCTGGGAGTAGGTTGAGTTCTTCCCTTTAAAGTTGGAAGTTAGCTTCTTCGTTATAGTGGATCACTCTAGGCGACCCTTCTTAAATCTCCACTGGGATTATTGCCTCTATTCCGTACGCTAATCGGAAGGGTGATTCCTTTGTGGTGGAATGCGGCGTTGTTCGATACACCCACAGGACTTGTGGGAGTTCTTCAGCCTAGGCTCCCTTTGCGTCCTGTAATTTTCACTTGAGCCCCGCCAGTATGATTTTGTTGGCAGCTTCGGCTTGTCCATTGGCTTGGGGATGTTCTACGGAAGTGAACTGGTGTTTTATGTTTAGGTCGGCCACTAGCTTTCTAAAGCCTGCATCTGTAAATTGAGTTCCATTGTCTATGGTGATGGAGTATGGAACCCCGAACCTTCTGACAATATTCCTATATAGGAATTTTTGACTTCTTTGAGCAGTGGCATTAGCTAGGGATTCTGCCTCGATCCACTTTGTGAAATAGTCTACCCCTACTATGAGGAATTTAACTTGTCCCGATCCCTGGGGGAAGGGTCCAAGAAGGTCGAGTCCCCATTTTGCTAATGGCCAAGGTAAGGTCACGCTGATGAGTTCTTCTGGCGGAGCGATGTGAAAGTTGGCATGTTTCTGACATGGTGTACATGTCTTTACGAACTCTGTGACTTCTTTTTGTAGAGTTGGCCTATAAAACCCTGCCCGGAGTACTTTTTTGGTAAGTGCTTGTGCTCCAAGTTGATTGCCACAGGTGCCACTGTGTATCTCTTCTAGGACTTCTTTTGTGTTGGAAGTTGGTACACATTTTAACAATGGTATTGAGATCTCTATTTTGTATAGGATATTGTTTATGATAGTGTAGTATTGTGCCTCCTGTTTTAACCTTTTTGCTTCCTTTTCATCTGTAGGAAGCGTTTCTGTTTTGAGGTAGTTGATTATGGGAGTCATCCATCCTTGATCCAAGCCTGTTATGGCTAGTACTTTTTCCTCTTCCGAGATTGATGGGTTCTGCAGCATTTCCTGGATGAGGCTTCTATTGTTGCCCCCTGGTTTGGTGCTAGCTAGCTTTGAGAGTGCATCAGCTCGAGCATTTTGTTCGCAGGGTATGTGGCGGATCTCATATTCCCCCAGTTGACTGAGCTGTTTCCTGGTTTTATCCAAGTACTTTTTCATGGTGGGATCCTTGGCTTGGTAGCCCCCTGTTATTTTTAAAGTGACTACTTTTGAGTCGCTGAAGATGATAAGCTTTTGAGCCCCAACCTCCCTAGCCAGCTTCAAACCAGCTTGTAGTGCCTCATATTCTGCTTGGTTGTTTGAGGCGGGGAACCCGAATTTGAGGGAGAGTTAAATTTGGGTCCCTTAGTCGCTTTCAATTATCACACCCGTGCCGCTTCCAGTTTTATTTGAGTAACCGTCCACGTAGATATTCCATTTTGTGGGGGGTCCCGGGGTGTCTGTAAATTCTGCAATGAAGTCGGCTAGGTATTGTGATTTGAAGGCTGTCCGAGCTTCATATTGAAGATGAAATTCGGACAACTCGATTGCCCATTGCAAGATTTTGCCTGCTAGGTCTGTTTTCTGTAAAATCCCTTTTATGGGCTGGTTGGTCCGAACCTTAATGGTGTGAGCCTAGAAGTATGGACGAAGTCGTCGAGATGTTAGTATAAGTGCGTAGGCAAATTTTTCTATTTTTTTGTAGTTCAACTCGGATCCTTGTAATGATTTACTAATGAAGTATATGGGTTGTTGCCGACTGTCGTCTTCTCGAACTAATGCTGAGGCCACTGCCCGACTTCCTACTGCGAGGTATAATATGAGTGGTTCTCCTTCTCGTGGTCGAGACAGGATAGGTGGTTGTCCCAAGAATCTTTTGAAATCTTGGAAGGCATGCTCGCACTCGGTGGTCCATTCAAACTTTTTCCCTTTCCTTAGGATGGCATAGAAGGGGAGAGATCTTATTGCTGACCCGGCTAGAAATCTGGACAAGGCTGCTAACTTCCGTTGATTTGTTGTACTTCTTTGACAAAAGTCGGACTCTTCATGTCGAATATGGCCCGGAATTTATCCGGATTTGCCTCAATTCCTCTTTGTGTGAGCATTAAACCCATGAATTTGCCAGCTTCTACTGCGAAGGTGCACTTTGCAAGATTAAGTCGCATGCCATGCCTTCTTATGGTGTCGAATACTTGGGCGAGGTCGGGCAGCAACGTCTTTTCACTTTATGTCTTTACTAACATGTCGTCCACATAGACTTCCATGATTTTTCCGATGTGATCCGTGAAGACTTTATTCATTAATCTTTGGTAAGTAGCTCCCACGTTTTTAAGACCAAAAGGCATGATGATGTAGCAATAGTTTGCTTTTGGGGTTAAGAATGAAGTTTTTTCTTGGTCGGGTGGATACATTAGGATTTGATTGTATCCCGAATATGCGTCCATAAAGGAGAGGTATTTATATCCAGAGGAAGCATCTACCAGAGCGTCGATACTTGGGAGTGGATAAGGATCGTTTGGGCAGGCTTTGTTGAGATTAGTGTAGTCGGTGCACATTCGCCACTTCCCATTTGATTTTTTCACCAAGACAACGTTAGCTAGCCATAGCGGGTACTTGACTTGTCTTATAAATCCTACCTCTAGTAAAGCTTGTACTTGCTCTTCTACAGCTTGGGATCGTTCTGGTCCGAGCTTTCTTCGTCTCTGTTGTACCGGTCGAGATCCTGGGTAGACCGCCAACTTGTGGCACATTAATTTGGGGTCTATGCCTGGCATGTCTGCAGCCTTCCAGGCAAAGAGGTCGACGTTATCTCGTAAGAACTGTATGAGTGATTCTTTTATGTCTCCTTTTAGGCTCGTACTAATATTGGTTATTTTGTCCGGGATGTCTCTGATCTGGACTTTCTCTACTTCACCTTCAGGTTGTGGGCGGAGTTCTTCCTGCCTCTGAACTCTACCGAGTTCGATTGTATGGAATTCTTCTCCTCTGCCTCTGAAGTTTAGACTTTCGTTGTAACAGTGGCACACCATCTTTTGGCCTGCTTTTATTATAGCTATCCCTTCTATAGTTGGGAATTTCATGGATAGATGTGGAGTCGAGACTATTGTGCCGAGCTGATTCAATGTTGTCCGGCCTATTAAGGCGTTGTAGGCTAAACTCACGTCGACCACGATGTAGTCTATCTGGAGTGTTCTTGACTGGTTTCCTTTTCCGAAGGTTGTGTGTAGTGAGATGTATCCAAGTGGTTGAACTGGGGTGTCTCCCAGTCTGAACAGGTTGTTTGGGTATGCTCTAAGTTCTTTTTCTTCCAGGCCGAGCTTGTCGAAGGCATTTTTGAACAAGATGTCGGCAGAGCTACCTTGGTCTATTAATGTGCGGTGGAGATTTACGTTTGCCAATATAATGGTGATGACCATGGGATCTTCATGTCCTGAGATGATACCGGCTGCGTCCTCTTTGGTGAAAGTAATTGCAGGGATGTCGGGTGCTTCCTCCTTCCCCTCGACATGATATACTTCTTTAAGATATCTTTTGAGAGATGATTTGGAGATTCCTCCTCCCGCAAATCCGCCGTGTATCAAGTGGACATGTCTTTCTGATGTACAAGGTGATCGCTCGGTTCGTCCGACATCTTCGTCCTTTCTTCTTTTTCTTTGTTCATCGTCTCGGGTGGCCAGGTACCGATCTAATTTTCCTTCTCTTACTAGTTTTTCTATGACGTTCTTTAAGTCAAAACATTCATTGGTAGAATGCCCACGGATTCGATGGTATTCGCAATATTCAGTCTGAAAAAATAAAAATATCACAATTCGTAATATTTTTTATTCATTGAGGTCTCTCCTAGTCGGGAGTTTTCCTCCATGTTGATGTACTTCTCTGCTCGTTCTTGTTCTTCGTTCAGAGATTTGGGGTGTTTTTTCGATATAGATTGGCTAAAAGGTCCCTCTCGTAAGCCATTGATGAGGCCCATAATGGCGGCTTCTGTTGGTAGGCTTTGTATGTCCAGGCATGTTTTGTTGAATCTTTCCATGTAGTTGCAAAGACTTTTCCGATCTCCTTGCTTGATTCCTAATAGACTTGGGGCGTGCTTAGCCTTATCTTTTTGGATGGAGAATCTGGCCAGAAATTTCTTAGCTAAGTCGTCGAAGCTTGAGATGGACCTAGGAGGTAGATTGTCGAACCATCTGATCGCTGTCTTTGTTAAGGTTGCCGGAAAGGCTTTGCAGCGAACTCCATCTGAGGCGTCGGTGAGGTACATTTTACTTCTGAATTTGCTGAGATGATTACCGGGATCTGTAGTGCCGTCATATAAAGGCATATCCGGGAGTTTAAAGTCTTTAGGGATTTTTGTCTTCATGATCTCCCTAGTGAATGGATCTTGATCCTTGTGAGAGCTGTCCTCCTGGATGGATTGAGTAGCTTTAGTTTTGAGATCGGCTTCGAGTTTTAGAAGTTTATCTTCTAATTCCCGGCGCCGCCTTATCTCCCTTTGTAGATCCTTCCTAGCTTCTCGCTGACCTATGCAATTTATTCTATTCTATAAAAGAAAGAAAATCTAACTAAAATATCCTAATTATTGGTGCTAGGGAAAAGAAATTACCTCCGGAAGTCAGGTACTGACCGACCTCCCCACACTTAAGGCTTTGCACCGTCCTCGGTGCCGTCTGTCATGAACAGGGTGGGCTGGTGGCGGTATTTCCATAGTCGGGACCATTATGGCTCCCTGTGCTGGTAAAAGAAGTGGAGTCCGGGGTATCCGAGTCCCTAAAGTGTCCCTTGAGTAGCTCCTTGAGGTGTTTGAATCGGCGCTCGTTACGGCGCTCTCTCATCTTTGCTTTCTGTTCTTGCCGATCCAACCTTTCGATTATCTGCTGGAGCAATTCATCAGTTGTAGGCGCTTGTGGTGATGAAGAAGGATTATCTTCAACTAGAGTAGTAGGAAGGCTTGTAGTGGCTGCTAGGAGTCTGAGGTATTTCCCGTTAGGGACATACTGATCATCCCATGGAAGCACGGCTTTGGTGTCCCCAACTCTGTAGGAGACTCCGGCTGCTGAGACAAGATCTGAGACCAAGGCGGGGAAAGGTAAGTTGCCCGCAATTTGTACGTGTCCCATAGCATTCCAGATATATCTTGAGAGATGCAGAGGTTGGTCTGTAAGGATGCACCATAGTAGAACAGCCATGTCCGCAGTGAAGGAGGACTCATGAATGTTCGGAAAGACGTAATGGCACATGATCTGTGCCCAGACGCGAGCCTCCAAGGTGAGTGCTGAAGCCAAGATTCTCTTAAGGTGGGTACGGTGGTATCCGTAGATCCAACGGCTGCCAGGTAATGCGATAACTCTGAGAACAGAGTCCCAGTCAAATTGATACCTCTGGCGCTTAAGTGCGGCTTCTTGGAAGGCGTCCATTTCTTCTGGAATAGGGGGAACACTCAGAGCTTGCTGAATGGCCTCTTCTGTGATGGGGACTTGCTTCTGCCGGACATAAACAGACTGCAGGGTTGGCATGTAGAAATTAGAGTAGAACTCAACTACCCAAGAAAGATTGACCTGCCTTGGCTGTCTTCGTAGGAAACCCCATTGTCTTCGTTCAATTTGCTGCTCAACAAAGGTAGCAATATTGGACGGGAGGATAAGAAGGTATTCATTGTTACAGTAGCGATTGGGAAATCACGCAGTGTCCTTTGCTGGAAAGGCTTTCTCCTTCTCATCAACCTTTATTATCCTCTTAACTCTTTTTGTTGAGGGCTTGACTGCGGTTGAAGAGGGTTCTGCCACTAATGCTCTTTTAGTGCCTCTTCTTGCTGGGGGTTTAGGAGTCGCTTTCTCCTTTCCTTTCTTGGTGGCCATCCTGAAAAGAAAGGAGAGAGTAAATTAAATTCAAATAGATATATAGCAAGGAAGAGAACGGACGAGTGGTGATGGATGCACATTAGGATGTAAATGACATTAACACATGCTCTCGAGTATATGTGAAAAGCTAACAATGGAAAATAGCTAGTGCATAGAAAGACAAGTGACTGCAAGGTGTTTATTGGCATGCCGGCAAAGGGCATGAGTAGCATAGACCAAGCAATACTTTGTAACAAACCATCACGTTTGTATTGACAATTAAATTCAATTAATACAATGGTAAAGGAAAGTTGTGAAAAGCAAGCATTGAATAGTATAACAACATAGAGAAGTGCATAATGCCATTTGAGCTTTTTCACAAACACATAGCATGCATGATGAATAAGGTATAGAAAATATCAAGGTGAACATGCAAGCAATCCCTTGAATAGAATAAAAATAATTGTCAAACAATTTGCAACAATCCACAAGCATATAATGAGGGATAATGACTAAAAAAAAATTTTTTTAACACAATGTAAAAAGGAAAGAAAGAAGAAGGAAAATATGACTAATGAAAAGAAAAATAATATATAGAATGATAGAAAAGAGAAGAAGGAAGAAGAAAATAGAACCTTGTTAATGGAGGTGAGAGAGAGAGAGTGATAGGTGAGATAAAAGGAAGAAGGGAGAAGGAAGAAATAAGGAAGGAAAAGAAAAATTAGGATTTGGAGGAGAGAAAGATAAGATATGTGGCAGTTTTTGGATGAGCTGTGCGGCGCATGCGACGCGGCCGCGTGGGGCGCGCGTTCGCGTGGATGCGCTTCAAGTATGATGACGCGATCGCGTAGCATGGGACGCGGTCGCGTGGGTTGATTTTTGCCATTGGCACGCCTCCAGCCACACTCCAGCATGACTTTCTGTTCATTTTTATTTTTCTTTATTCTCCCTGTGACGCGGACGCGTCGCTAATGCGATCGCGTCGCATAGCAAATTTTTTTTTTGAAAGAAATAAAAACATGTAAATACAGATGCACGAAAGTACTAAGAAAGAGAAGAGTTATTGAATAGGAAAAACTAAAAATAAAGAAAAGAACGATCATACCATGGTGGGTTCTCTCCCACCTAGCACTTTGCTTTAACGTCCGTAAGTTGGACGCTCCACTAGCTCAATCTTCTGCTATGTGGGGATCTTCCAAGAGGAAGATCTCAAGCTCCTTGTTTCTCTGTATCTTCTCGCCATGGTATAGCTTCAGGCGTTGTCCATTAACCTTAATAAGTTCAGAGCTTGAAGGATGGCTTAGGTGATAAACGCCGTCCGGTTCGGCCTTCTCTACTCTGTATGGACCTTCCCATCTTGATCTCAACTTGCCTGGCATGAGCCTTAGTCGAGATTTGTAAAGGAGGACTAAATCCCCAGGTTGGAATTCTTTCTTCTTGATGTTTTGATCATGTACAGCCTTCAATTTTTCCTTGTATATTCTGGAGTTTTCATAAGCTTCTAGGCGAATGCTCTCCAGTTCCTGCAGTTGCAACTTCCTTTCAGCTCCGGCTTTCTCAATTCCCATGTTGCACTCCTTAACTGCCCAAAAAGCTCCATGTTCTACCTCAACTAGGAGATGACAAGCTTTTCCATAAACCAAGCGGAAAGGACTCATCCCAATGGGTGTCTTGTATGCTGTTCTATATGCCCAGAGTGCATCTTGTAGCCTGGTGCTCCAGTCTTTTCTATGAGGCTTTACTATCTTTTGCAAGATATACTTAATTTCTCTGTTTGAAACCTCGGCTTGCCCATTAGTTTGGGGATGGTAAGCTGTTACAACTTTATGAATTATCCCATGCTTCTTCATTAATCCTGTTAGTCTCCTGTTACAAAAATGGGTGCCTTGATCGCTCACGATTGCTCGTGGTGATCCGAAGCAACATATAATATGGTTTCTCACAAAGGAAACAACAGTGTTAGCATCATCAGTGCGGGTAGGAATTGCTTCCACCTATTTGGAAACATAATCCACAGCTAACAATAAATAAAAATATCCATTAGAATTTGGAAATGGAACCATGAAGTCAATGCCCCAAACATAAAAAATTTCACAGAAAAGCATAATTTGTTGAGGCATCTCATCCCTCCTGGATATATTACCAAATTTCTGGCATGGGAGACAAGATTTGCAAAACTCAGTAGCGTCTCTAAAAAGAGTAGGCCACCAGAATCCACAGTCTAAGATCTTTCTAGCTGTTCTTTGAGGGCCAAAATGTCCTCCACTCTCAGATGAGTGACAGGCCTCTAAAATGGACTGGAATTCTGATTGAGGCACACAACGTCTAATTACTTGATCAGTGCCACATCTCCATAAATATGGGTCATCCCATATATAATATTTAGACTCGCTTTTCAGCTTGTCTCTTTGATGCTTAGAAAAATTTGGAGGAAAGGTGCGGCTAACTAAATAATTAGCAACAGGTGCATACCAAGGGACTACCTCAGATACTGCTTGCAGGTTATCAAAAGGAAAATTATCATCTATAGGAGTAGAATCATCCTTAATATGCTCAAGGTGACTCAAGTGGTCTGCCACTATATTTTGATTACCCCTCCTATCCTTTATTTCTAAATCAAATTCTTGTAACAACAGTATCCAACGTATGAGTCTTGGTTTGGACTCCTTTTTAGCTAATAGATACTTTAACGCTGCATGGTCCGAATACACTACTACTCTAGTACCAAGTAAATAAGCCCGGAATTTATCCAGAGCAAAAACAATAGCAAGAAGCTCTTTTTCAGTAGTAGTATAGTTGGACTGGGCAGTGTCTAAAGTCTTAGATGCATAAGCAATAACAAAAGAATCCTTACCTTCACGCTGAGCCAGTGCTGCTCCTACTGCATGGTTGGAAGCATCGCACATGATTTCAAACGGCTGGCTCCAGTCTGGTCCTCTCACAATTGGAGCTTGAGTTAGAGCAGTCTTCAGCTTATCAAACGCTTGTTTGCAATCCTCACTGAACTCGAACTCAATATCCTTCTGCAGTAATCTGGATAAGGGAAGTGCGACCTTACTAAAGTCCTTAATAAATCTCCTGTAAAAACCTGCATGGCCAAGGAACGAACAGACTTCCCTCACAGAAGAGG
>NC_029788.2:53771432-53772905 GCF_000816755.2 Arachis ipaensis
GCTTCCAATAGTCTGGTCACTTCCTTTTTGACAACTTCCAGGATAGTGGGGTTCAATCTTCGTTGGGGTTGGCGGACAGGTCTTGCTACCTCTTCTAGAAATATTCTGTGCTCACATACTTGAGGGTTGATGCCTACTATGTCCGCCAAGCTCCACCCAATTGTCTTCTTATGCTTCCTCAGCACATCAAGTAACTGCTCTTCTTGTTGAGAAGTAAGTTCCCTTGCAATGATAACTGGAAGCCTCTGCTCATCTTCAAGATAAGCATATTTGAGATGCGGAGGAAGGGGTTTCAATTCTAACTTCTGATCATGACCAGGCTTTGGATTATCTGGGGCTTGTGAAAATGGTGAAGTGCCCTCATTGTCAGTTAAAAGGGTCCCCACACTTGGACCTTGTCCAGTGTGCCTCTCTTCAAACTCTTCCTTGTGAACTTCAGCTACACTTTCATCTATGACATCACACTGGAAGATAGAACAATCTTCTAGGGGGGTTGTCAATGATTCCATTCAGATTGAAAATTACTATGCGGCCATCTATTTCAAAGGAGTATGTTCCTGAAAAAGCATCCAATTTGAATTTTGATGTCTTCAGGAATGCTCTTCCAAGTAGGATTGATGATGGCTTATCTGAATTATTATGGGGCATCTCCAAGATATAAAAATCAGTGGGAAATGTAAGCCCTTTAATGTTCACCAAAACATCTTCAGCAACTCCAGCCACTATAATAATGCTTTGATCTGCTAACACAAAACGAGCTGCCGACCTTTTTAAGGGAGGGAGCCTCAAAATATCATATATAGACAAAGGCATTATACTGACACATGCTCCTAAATCACACATGCAATCATAAATTACTACACCACCAATAGTACAGCTAACTATACAAGGACCTGGATCACTACATTTTTCAGGTAATCCTCCCATTAAAGCAGATATAGAGCTACCTAAAGGAATAGTTTCTAATTCATTAATTTTGTCTTTATGGATACATAAGTCTTTTAAAAATTTTGCATATTTAGGTACCTGCTGAATAACATCAAAAAGAGGAACAGTTACCTCAACCTTTTTTAATATTTCTACCATTTTGGGGTCGGGTTCCAGCTGCTTCCTGGGCTTCCTTGCAAGTTGTGGAAATGGAATAGGAGTAGTGTTTTCTGTGGTGTCTGCGCCTTTTGTTGCTTCCTCCTGTGGTTGAGCTATTTCTTCTTCAGCTATGTCCGGTATATCCTCTTCCTCTTCAACATCTTCGATTTCTACCACCTCTTCAGCTGAGGCGTATTCTGATGAGCTTGGTTCCTTCTGATTCCTCTCCTGCAGTGTAGTTCCAGACCTCAGGGTGATGGCATTAATGCCTCCCTTTGGATTGGGTAATGCTTGAGAGGGGATTCCAGTGGAGCTTGAAGGCTGGTTACTGGAATTTTGCGTTGATCCAAGCTGTGACATAAGAGCTTGCAAAGTAGAGGTCAGACC
>NC_029788.2:53772953-53837865 GCF_000816755.2 Arachis ipaensis
TGATTATCTCTGCCTCCTCTGTTATTGTTGTTCCTCCAATTCAGGTTAGAATATCCATGGTATCCATGGTTATTATTTCCACTTTGATTGTACCCTTGGTTGGGGCGGTCATAGAAGTTATGAGTGGATGCCACCATGTTGTCTTCTTGTTGGAGCTGCGGGCATTCATCAGTGTAATGGCGATAATCAGCACAGATTCCGCAAATTCTCTGCGGGACTAATTGTTGGTTTTACTGTGGCAAAGGAGGTTGAGCTTGCTGAGCTTGTTGTTGATTCAATTGCATCTGCTTCAGCAAGTTGGTCATCTCACATATACTCTTAGCTAGAGCAGCAGTCTCTCTGCTAGAGGATACTTCTGCAAAGGCTTTTGAACGGCCTTGCTTTTGTCTGTGGTTCCTAGTAGATTCAGCTAAATCGCTGATCAATTGCCAAGCCTCATCAGTGGTCTTGTACTTCTTCATAGACCCATTTCTAGCACTTTCCAATGTGGTCTTATCCTGGGGCCTCATGCCCTATGTGATATAGCTAAGTAACACTATATTGTCAATCATGTGGTGGGGGCATGCTTCTAGAAGATTATTGAAGCGCTCCCAGTATTCAAAGAGAGTCTCGTTGTCATCCTGAACAATTGTGGAGATATCCTTCCTCAGTTTATCAGTAACTTCAGATGGAAAGAATTTCTCCAAAAACTCCTTTCTGAGTGTATCCCAGTTGGATACATTTGCTAGAGGTTGACTGTAGTACCACTCTCTTGCTTTTCCCTCAAGAGAAAACGGGAAAGCTTTCAGCAAAATTGAAGTTTCATCAGTACCATCATGCCTGACAGTAGAACAGGCTACCTGGAAATCTCTCAAGTGCTTGATAGGCTCTTGAGCAGGTAGGCCATGAAACTTGGGCATCAAATTTAGCAATGTGGTCTTTATTTCAAAATCTGTAGCTATCGTTGGATGATGCGCTTGAAACGGTTGCATTGTAAAATCAGGGGCTCCTTCCTCCTGGATAGTAACTCTCCTAGCTGCCATGTCTTCTGCACGTAAAACAATCGAATCAGTAGAACAGGGGCGGGTTTCTTCCTCAAGTTCACTTTCAGATCCGCCTCAGATCGGACTAACCGACGCTATTCTTGCCTTATTCGTGAAATAGTCCTTTCAATTTCAGGATCAAATATTAGCAAGCGCGGATCAGGAAGTGAACGCGTCATTTAACGAAAGAAACATGCAGCTCATAGTAGCAAAATAAAATAAAATGCAAATAAATAAATTCTAATTAATAACTTTAGCACTCTATTGCAACTCCCCGGCAACGGCGCCAAAAATTGATGAGACGCAGAAGTTAGTGAATTAAAAATTATTAAAATAGTTTCGTTGCAAGTATAGTTCTTAACTCACCGAAAATATGCCTATCAATTTAGAAATATGTCACAGAGATTTATAATTAATGGTTGTTCTGTTTAGTTATCCTTCACTAGGAAAAGGAAAATCAAACAAGTTGGATTGCTAGATCTGTTCACGAGTTGCAACCCACTTAGTTCAAAGGGATTGGTGTTAGTGATTAGATAACAATCCAACGGTTAACCCAATTACAATTTTTCTTTCAATCCTTCCAACTCAAGAGTTTTACTCACTCATTGTAAATAATAAATCTATAACACATGAAAGGGAATTAAAAGAAGACATGATTATCGGAATGGAAAATAAATTAAATTGGAAGAAATAAATTAAAATCATGTAAGTATTCAAATGACAAAATTGAACAAAGCAAAGAACATGGAAGAATAAAACCAAGGTAAGAGAACGAACTAGAATGACGAAGTCTTGATGAGAAAATAACTCTTCTCAATGTTCCAATGCTAAGACCAATTGAAAATTAAAATTCTTAAACCTAGAGAGAGAAACCTAAAGGAGAAAAACTAGATCCAAAAATTCTCAAACTGTCTAGAATGAATGTTCTCTTTTGTTTCTGCATATTCTCTGGCTCTAGTCTACTGTTCCGGGCCGAAAACTGGGTCGAAATAAGGTCCAAAATCGCCCCCAGCGAACTCTGCAGATTATGCAGATCGCACATGTCACGCGATCGCGTCACCCATGCGGTCGCGTCATTCGTGCCTTTCCTTGCCACGCGTTCGCGTCGTCCGCGCTACCGTGTTGCTTGAGCTTTTCCAATCCGCGCGGCCGTGTGAGCCATGCGGCCGCGTCACTGCGATTTGCTCTCCTTCGTGCGGTTGCGTGAGCCATGCGACTGCGTCACTTCTCGCTGATTATCTCCTCAAATTCTTGTGTTCCTTCCATTTTTGCTAGCTTCCTTTCCAATCTCCAACTCATTCATGCCCTATAAAGTCTGAAACATTCAACACACAGATCACGGCATCGAATGGAATAAAGGAGAATTAAAAATACATAATTAAAGTCTTTAGGAAGCAGTTTTCAAACATGTTATAAATTCAGGAAGGAATTATAATTTCATGCTAATTTAATGAATAAGTGGGTAAGGATCATGATAAAACCACACAATTAAACACAATACAAACCATAAAATAGTGGTTTATCAAACAGCGTCGCGCAATTTTTTGGTCTCCTTTTATCGTGGCTATCCCTTCTGGAGTTGGAAACTTCATGCATAGATGTGGAGTTGAAACTACTGCAGCATGCTGATTCAAAGTTGTTCGACCTATTAGGCAATTGTAGGCTAAGCTTACATCGACTACAATGTAGTCTACGTTGAGTATCCTTGATCGGGTTCCCTTTCCAAAGGTTTTGTGTAGTGAAATATATCCAAGCGGTTGGACTGGAGTGTCTCTGTTCCGAGGGTTACCTGAAATTGTAGGTCGATCTCGGTCGAGATCTTATGTGCTGATCGGAGATGATGGGTCCGGCTGTGAGTGGAGGCCGGAGCTATCGTATCCGACTTGTTGAGCTTGGCTGCACTGCTGATCCTTCGCCATCGGAGGATGGGGGGTACTTGAAAGGGACTCCGATGTTTAAGTTAGCAAGGTTATTAAGCAGGTTTTTAGTAGAATCAGAGTATGAGTTATACCTGGGTGCTCCAGCATATTTATAATGGTCATGGGCTGACCTTCTTAGGTAAGATAAGTTTGTTATCTTATCTTATCTTATCTTATCTTTGGATGAGGTTAGCTTATCTTTAAGGGAACTGCCTTTATCTCTATAGGCTTGGACTGCCTTTGGATATGGGTCGTGTTCCTCTATTTGGGCCCTTTATTGGGCTTTCCTGGCAATTTGGCCGATCTCTTTGGGCTTTCCTGGCAATTTAGCTTATCAAAAGGGGGGTTTATTGTTTTTTTGTTAGGATGTATGTGAGCTTGTAGGTTTTCCTGAATCCTTGTCCTTTTGTTGCTTGTATTGCGCTGGGTTATGTTGGCCGAGTTATTTTGGTTTCGTCCGAGACATTTTTTAGTAATCCAATCTTCTTTTCTTGTTTTTAGGACTAGTTGGCCATGAACTCTCGCAAAAATATTGTTGAGGTGTCTTCTAAGGTTCCTGAGAGGATGTCTGATTGGTTGGACTCCCTTGTGTTGCTGTGTGTTTCTTTAGCCAATTCTGAATTTTGCGTAGAGCTTAGAAAACATCACCGAATTTGTAGCAGTGGAAATCAGGAGAACAGTTACGAGTTGGTAGCACCTGATTCTGACGATAGGGTTTGCTTCCTTGTTCTGACTCAGGGGAAACATCCCTTTTTCTATGCATATGATTTCTTTTTTAGTCAAATGAACATCACTCTTCCCTTTACTTCTTTCGAAACTGACCTGTTATGGTCTTGTAATGTTGCCCCTTCTCAGCTTCACCCAAACTCTTGGGGTTTTATCAAGATTTTTCAGTTGGTTTGTCGAGAATTTGCTGTTACTCCTTCTCAAACACTCTTTTTGTATCTTTTTGTGTTGACCAAGCCTGGGACTACCAAGAAGAAGGTTTCTTGGATTTCTTTTAGGTCGGCCTAGGGGCACAAGGTTTTTTCTATGTATGATGAGTCCTTTCAGAATTTTAAGAATTACTTCTTTAAGGTCCGGGCTGTTGAAGGAGCTCAGCCTTTCTTTCTGGATGAGAATGACGAACCCTGCTTTCCTATAAAATGGCAGAAAAATGTTGTGGTATCCCGATACACCTGGGAGATGTTGGACGAGGTCGAGCAGGCCTTTGTAACTGTTTTGGAGGACATTTGGGGGGAACCTCCTCATTTGGACAGTAAAAAATCTTTGGGGGACCCCTCCCTTGTCCGAACTGCATTGGGTATTTGCTTGATATATTTTGTTTCTTATTTTTTCTTTGCTACCTTCTTCTTTTTCTGGTTTGTAAAGTTGTTTGTTCTTCATTTTTCAAAAATGGCTAAGAATATTGAATCGTTGAAGGCTTTCAAGAAAGCAAGAAAGGCAACTGCGGCCCAGAACATCTCGACTAGGACGGATAGGGAAGGGTCCTCTCAGGTTTCGCCGAAGCCATCTGTACCGAGTTCGCCTGGACCGAGGAGAATGATCCCTACTCCTCGAGTCTGTGCACTTGATCCTCCGCAGTCTTCTGCAGCCGTTTCTTACCCTCCTGTCGTTCCTCCTTCAAAAAGACCCCGTATCTCTCCTTCGTCATTTATATTTTATAACTCGGAGTAGTATTAAGATGGCACATATGGGGGCTGTCCTATACCGAACTGCCCAAGATCTTCCTCTTTATGACACCAAAGCCTTCATGGAGGAGGCTAAACAGGAGTTCGACCGGATGAAGGGTTTGAAGGAGGAACTCCAAGCGAATGTGACCAAGTTGGAGAAGGAATTGGAGGTCGAAAAGGCTAGTTCTGTTGCCTTGGCGGCTTCTATGAGGTTGGCTGAAGATACGGCATTGAGGCACAAGGACATGTATGTCATGACCTACAGGGAAGTGATGCGTCTTAGGGAGGAGTTGGAGTCTGCCCGGGTTAATTATGCCGAGCTCCAGGGTCACCTTGTGGGCCGCATAAATGCTGCTTATGAGAACCTGAAGGAGCAGGTTCGGGTTCTTGCTCCCGAGGTCGACCTTGCTCTATTCAGTCTGGATAATGTTGTAAAGGATGGCCAAATTGTTCCTGACGACCCTGATGATGACGATGTTGAGCCTCCCTCTGTGCCTGTGACCAAAGCTTCTGTTATGCCAACTTCTTCAGCTCCTTCCTCTGAGGTCGTTCATCCTGAATTTGATCCTGATTGCCAAATCTTGAATAGGGATGACGGGACAGTGGATGAAGTGCCTCTTCGGACTCGCCCTCCTTCACCCCGTGTTGATGTTGCCGAGAAGCCTCCTGACAAATAGTTTTCTAGATGTTTGTGTAGATAGCCGGGCTTGTGGGCTTTTAAACTCTTTTATGATGTTTGCTGACTGTTGACACTCTTTTGGTTGATTGTTTAGCAACTTTATTTTGAAAAACAAAATAGTTTCTAAGTTCTTGGGGCTGATTTTGGTATCCTCTTGAGCTTGTTATTATTATAACTTTATGTTTTTCATATCATGTCTGTTTGCATCTGCCTTGGTATCTTTTTAGGCTTTTCGGAGTGTTGGAGCTTTGTTGACCTCTTTAGATAGCCTTCAAACTTGTGGCTTGATTCCTCTGAGGTTGTAGTTGCTTGGATCCTACTTGTATGTCGGCTTCCTTATGTAGGCTTGAAGTTATTTCTAATAACCCTATTTGTTGGGACCTTTGTTATTGTTTACCTTTATAACGTTAAGGTTTTTGCGAAGCCGACTTCCTCATTTGTTGGGTCTTATTTTAGGAATTACTCTTGCAACTTGTTTGGGGGAGGCCAACTTCTTTATGTCAGTCTTGCCTAAGTTATTTCTAGTAACCCTCTTTCTCAGACCCTCGTGGAGTCTCTTTCAGGTGTTACTTTTTATAACTTGTTGATTTTGGAACCGATTTCCTTGTGTTGGTTCCTTCTAAGTTATTTTTGTAATCCTCTTTCTTGGACCTTGTTTAGGTCTCTTTCAGGGATTAATTTTATAACTTTATGTTCTGGGCCGACTTCTTCATGTCGGGCCCTTCTATGTTATGTTTGTAATCCTCTTTCTTGGACCTTGTTCAGGTCTCTTTCAAGGATTACTTTTATAACTTGTTTGTAGGAGACCGACTTTATCATGTCGATCTCTTCTAAGTTATTTTTGTAATCCTCTTTCTTGGACCTTGTTCAGGTCTCTTTCAGGGATTACTTTTATAAATTGTTCATAGGAGACCGACTTCGTCATGTCGATCTCTTCTAAGTTATTTTTGTAATCCTCTTTCTTGGACCTTGTTCAGGTCTCTTTCAGGGATTACTTTTATAACTTGTTTGTAGGAGACCAACTTCGTCGTGTCGATCTCTTCTAAGTTATTTTTGTAATCCTCTTTCTTGGACCTTGTTCAGCTTTCTTTCAGGGATTACTTTTATAACTTGTTTGTAGGGGACCGACTTCATCATGTTGATCTCTTTTAAGTTATAGCAATCCTCTTTTATAGGGTTGGCCAGACCTCTTTCCAGGGATTTACTTATAACTTTGGTTATTGTGACTGGTCCGACTTCTTTACATCGATCAGTCTTTAAGTTATTTCTTAGCAATCCATTTTATTAAGACCTCGTTAGGTCCTTTCTATGGATCACTTTCAATAACTTCTTGCATTATTCTGTTTTCATCTTTGCCGATTTTGTAGAAATCGGGTTTAATACTTGTTTGGTCGACCTTTTGATGAATTTTGGTTTTCATATCTGTTGGTCTTTATCGTGATCGTGTAGTGAATTTGATTTTCACATTCTGCCGATCTGTAGCTTTGTAATCAGACGATGAATGTTTCAGATTAATGCGTCTTGATCATTTGTAGAAGATCTAAACATATTTTATTCAAAAGAAAATGCAAATATATACATGTGGGAGCTTTATCCCTCTAAGACGGGCAATTTATAGGTCTTGGCTTGGCGCCTCATTAAAAAACCTTTTCAGGAAAAAGGGTACACCTTATCCTGAGATCCTTTTATCATCCCTAACTATAGTACCTTCTAAGGTTGCAGGCGTGCCATGACCTAGGAAGCTCTCGCCCATCGAGTTCAGACAGTCTGTAGTAGCCCTTTCCAAGTACTTCTATGACTCGGTAGGGTCCCTTCCAGTTTGCTGCTAGCTTTCGTTCTCCAGGTCGAGTTGTTCCGATATCATTTCGGATTAGGACGAGGTCGTTCTCATCAAATCCTCGTGGCACCACCCTTTGATTGTATCTCGAAGCCATTGATCGTTTTAATGCCTCTTCCCTGATCCGAGCTCTTTCTTGGACTTCTGGGAGTAGGTTGAGTTCTTCCCTTTGAAGTTGGAAGTTGGCTTCTTCGTTATAGTGGATCACTCTAGGCGACCCTTCTTCAATCTCCACTGGGATTATTGCCTCTATTCCGTACACTAATCGGAAGGGTGATTCCTTTGTAGTGGAATACGGTGTTGTTCGATACACCCACAGGACTTGTGGGAGTTCTTCAGCCCAGGCTCCCTTTGCGTCCTGTAATTTTCGCTTGAGCCCCGCCAGTATGATTTTGTTGGCAGCTTCGGCTTGTCCATTGGCTTGGGGATGTTCTACGGAAGTGAACTGGTGTTTTATGTTCAGGTCGGCCACTAGCTTTCTGAAGCCTGCATCTGTAAATTGAGTTCCATTGTCTTTAGTGATGGAGTATGGAACCCCGAACCTTCTGACAATATTCCTATATAGGAATTTTTGACTTCTTTGAGCAGTGGCATTAGCTAGGGGTTCTGCCTCGATCTACTTTGTGAAATAGTCTACCCCTACTATGAGGAATTTAACTTGTCCCGATCCCTGGGGGAAGGGTCCAAGAAGGTCGAGTCCCCATTTTGCGAATGGCCAAGGTGAGGTCACACTGATGAGTTCTTCTGGCGGGGCGATGTGAAAGTTGGCATGTTTCTGACATGGTGTACATGTCTTTACGAACTCTGTGGCTTCTTTTTGTAGAGTTGGCCAATAAAACCCTGTCCGGAGTACTTTTTTGGTAAGTGCTTGTGCTCCGAGTTGATTACCACAGGTGCCACTGTGTATCTCTTCTAGGACTTCTTTTGTGTTGGAAGTCGGTACATATTTTAACAATGGTATTGAGATCCCTATTTTGTATAGGATATTGTTTATGATAGTGTAGTATTGTGCCTCCCGTTTTAACCTTTTTGCCTCCTTTTCATCGGTAGAAAGCGTTTCTGTTTTGAGGTAGTTTGATTATGGGAGTCATCCATCCTTGATCCAAGCCTGTTATGGCTAGGACTTTTCCTCTTCCGAGATTGATGAGTTCTGCAGCATTTCCTGGATAAGGCTTCTATTGTTGCCCCCTGGTTTGGTGCTGGCTAGCTTTGAGAGTGCATCAGCTCGAGCATTTTGTTCGCAGGGTATGTGGCGGATCTCATATTCGCCTAGTTGTCTGAGCTGTTTCCTGGTTTTATCCAAGTACTTTTTCATGGTGGGATCCTTGGCTTGGTAGCTCCCTATTATTTGTAAAGTAACTACTTTTGAGTCGCTAAAGATGATAAGCTTTTGAGCTCCAACCTCCCTAGCCAGCTTTAAACCAACTAGTAGTGCCTCATATTCTGCTTGGTTGTTTGAGGCAGGGAACCCGAAGTTGAGGGAGAGTTCAATTTGGGTCCCTTGGTCGCTTTCAATTATCACACCCGTGCCGCTTCCAGTTTTATTTGAGGAACCGTCCTCGTAGAGATTCCATTTTGTGGGGGTCCCGGGGTGTCTGTAAATTCTGCAATAAAGTCGGCTAGGTATTTTGAAGGCTGTCCGAGGTTCATATTGAAGATCAAATTCGGACAACTTGATTGCCCATTGCAAGATTCTGCCTGCTAGGTCTGTTTTCTGTAAAATCCCTTTTATGGGCTGGTTGGTCCGAACTTTAATGGTGTGAGCCTAGAAGTATGGACGAAGTCGTCGAGATGTCAGTATGAGTGCGTAGGCAAATTTTTCTATTTTTTTGTAGTTCAACTCGGATCCTTGTAATGCTTTACTAATGAAGTATATAGGTTGTTGCCCACTGTCGTCTTCTTGAACTAATGCTGAGGCTACTGCCCGACTTCCTACTGCGAGGTATAATACGAGTGGTTCTCCTTCTCGTGGTCGAGATAGGATAGGTGGTTGTCCCAAGAATCTTTTGAAATCTTGGAAGGCTTGCTCGCACTCGGTGGTCCATTCAAACTTTTTCCCTTTCCTTAGGATGGCGTAGAAGGGGAGAGATCTTATTGCTGACCCAGCTAGAAATCTGGACAAGGCTGCTAACTTCTGTTGAGTTGTTGTACTTCTTTGACAAAAGTCGGACTCTTCATGTCGAGTATGGCCCGGAATTTATCCGGATTTGCCTCAATTCCTCTTTGTGTGAGCATGAAACCCATGAATTTGCCAGCTTCTACTGCGAAGGTGCACTTTGCAAGATTAAGTCGCATGCCATGCCTTCTTATGGTGTCGAATACTTGGGCGAGGTCGGGCAGCAACGTCTCTTCACTTTGTGTCTTTATTAACATGTCGTCCACGTAGACTTCCATGATTTTTCCGATGTGATCCGTGAAGACTTTATTCATTAATCTTTGGAAAGTAGCTCCCACATTTTTAAGACCAAAAGGCATGATGATGTAGCAATAGTTTGCTTTTGGGGTTAAGAATGAAGTTTTTTCTTGGTCGGGTGGATACATCAGGATTTGATTGTATCCCGAATATGCGTCCATAAAGGAGAGGTATTTATATCCGGAGGAAGCATCTACCAGAGCGTCGATACTTGGGAGTGGATAAGGATCGTTTGGGCAGGCTTTGTTGAGATTAGTATAGTCGGTGCACATTCGCCACTTCCCATTTGATTTTTTCACCAAGACAATGTTAGCTAGCCATAGCGGGTACTTGACTTCTCTTATGAATCCTGCCTCCAGTAAAGCTTGTACTTGCTCTTCTACAGCTTGGGATCGTTCTGGTTCGAGCTTTCTTCGTCTCTGTTGTATCGGCCGAGATCCTGGGTAGACCGCCAACTTGTGGCACATTAATTTGGGGTCTATGCCTAGCATGTCTGCAGCCTTCCAGGCAAAGAGGTCGACGTTATCTCGTAAGAACTGTACCAGTGATTCTTTTATGTCTCCTTTTAGGCTCGTACTAATATTAGTTATTTTGTCCGGGATGTCTCCGATCTAGACTTTCTCTACTTCACCTTCAGGTTGTGGGCAGAGTTCTTCCCGCCTCTGAACTCTACCAAGTTCGATTGTGTGGAATTCTTCTCCTCTGCCTCTGAAGTTTAGACTTTTATTTTAACAGTGGCACACCATCTTTTGGTCTGCTTTTATTATAGCTATCCCTTCTGTAGTTGGGAATTTCATGGATAGATGTGGAGTCGAGACTATTGCGCCGAGCTGATTCAATGTTGTCCGGCCTATTAAGGCGTTGTAGGCTAAACTCACGTCGACCACGATGTAGTCTATCTGGAGTGTTCTTGACTGGTTTCCTTTTCCGAAGGTTGTGTGTAGTGAGATGTATCCAAGTGGTTGAACTGGGGTGTCTCCCAGTCTGAACAGGTTGTTTGGGTATGTTCTAAGTTCTTTTTCTTCCAGGCCGAGCTTGTAGAAGGCAGTTTTGAACAAGATGTCAGCAGAGCTACCTTGGTCTATTAATGTGCGGTAGAGATTTACGTTTGCCAATACAATGATGATGACCATGGGATCGTCATGTCCTCCAATGATAACGGCTGCATCCTCTTTGGTGAAAGTAATTGCGGGGATGTCGGGTGCTTCCTCCTTCCCCTCGACATGATATACTTCTTTAAGATATCTTTTGCGAGATGATTTGGAGATTCCTCCTCCCACAAATCCGCCGTGTATCATGTGGACATGTCTTTCTGGTGTACGAGGTGATCGCTCGGTTCGTCCGACATCTTCGTCCTTTCTTCTTTTTCTTTGTTCATCGTCTCGGGTGGCCAGGTACCGATCTAATTTTCCTTCTCTTACTAGTTTTTCCATGACGTTCTTTAAGTCAAAACATTCATTGGTAGAATACCCACGGATTCGATGGTATTCGCAATATTCAGTCCGAAAAAATAAAAATATCACAATTCGCAATATTTTTTATTCATTGAGGTCTCTCCTAGTCGGGAGTTTTCCTCTATGTTGATGTACTTCTCTGCTCGTTCTTGTTCTTCGTTCAGAGATTCGGGGTGTTTTTTCGATATAGATTGGCTAAAAAGTCCCTCTCGTAAGCCATTGATAAGGCCCATAATGGCGGCCTCTGTTGGTAGGCTTTGTATGTCCAGGCATGTTTTTGTTGAATCTTTCCATGTAGTTGCAAAGACTCTCCCGATCTCCTTGCTTGATTCCTAATAGACTTGGGGCGTGCTTAGCCTTCTCTTTTTGGATGGAGAATCTGGCTAGAAATTTTTTAGCTAAGTCGTCGAAGCTTGAGATAGACCTAGGAGGTAGATTGTCGAACCATCTAATCGCTGTCTTTGTTAAGGTAGTCGGAAAGGCTTTGCAGTGAACTCCATCTGAGGCGTCGGGGAGGTACATTTTACTTCTGAAATTGCTGAGATGATAACCGGGATCTGTAGTGCCGTCATATAAAGGCATATCCGGGAGTTTAAAGTCTTTAGGGATTTTTGTCTTCATGATCTCCCTAGTGAATGGATCTTGATCCTTGTGAGAGCTGTCCTCCTGGATGGATTGAGTAGCTTTGGTTTTGAGATCGGCTTCGAGTTTTAGAAGTTTATCTTCTAATTCCCGGCGCCGCCTTATCTCTTTTTGTAGATCCTTCCCAGCTTCTCGCTGATGTTGGGCTTCTTTTTCAAGTTGTTTTAAGCGATCTTGAAGTGCCTCCATGGCTCCCACAGTCGATGAATCGTTATTTTTATTAGGTTGAGGAGTATCGTTTGGTGTAGTGTCTGTATTCTTGTGCGGCGTTCTATCTTCCAGATCCGAATCGTGGTCGTTGTCATGGTCGTCCGCCATGGTGATGGGATGACTTCCAAGTCCCCGGCAACGGCGCCAATGTTCCGAGGGTTACCTGAAACTGTAGGTCGATCTCGGTCGAGATCTTCTGTGCTGATCGGAGATTATGGGTCCGACTGTGAGTGGAGGCCAGAGCTATCGTATCCGACTTGTTGGGCTTGGCTGCACTTCTGATCCTTTGCCACCGGAGGGTGGGGGGTTACCTGCAAGGGACTCCGATGATTAAGTTAGCAAGGGTATTAAGCAGGTTTTTAGTAGAATCAGAGTATGAGTTATACCTGGGTGCTCCAGTGTATTTATAATGGTCGTGGGCTAACCTTCTTAGGTAAGATAAGTTAGTTATCTTATCTTATCTTATCTTATCTTTGGGTGAGATCAGCTTATCTTTAATGGAACCGCCTTTATCTCTATAGGCTTGGACTGCCTTTGGATATGGGTCGTGTTCCTCTATTTGGGCCCTTTACTGGGCTTTCCTGGCAATTTGGCTGATCTCTTTGAGAAGAGGTCGGATAGTCGGACATGAAGAGGTCGGTCGCCTTGTCGCTAAACATCCCGAGTTGGACAGCTTGACCCAGGGTATGAACAGTCTCCTAGTCCAAACAAGCTGTTCGGATACGCTCTGAGCTCTTTTTCTTGTAGACCGAGGCTATCGATGTAACAACGCTAGTTTTTGAAAATCAAATAATTAGTTATTTGTGATTTATTATATTTGTTGATAACTTTATTTTAAGAAAATTATTTTACTAAAGGCAATTAAATACATTTTCATGATAATTGAAGTTTAAATAATTGAAATTAAAGTTTCAGAGATAGAAAAATAATAGAGATTTGTATGATCTAATCTAGAAAATTGATATTTGAATTTAAACTGTACTTTACAAAATATAATTAACTTGTTCATTTTATAATGTAAATTAGAAAAAATTGATTGAACTTAGCAATATGTTGATAAACAATGTTCTTAAATATTTTTAATAGACTATATTTGGTTTTAAAATTACTCTACCCTCCAATTTTATCAAAATACCTATTCATATCTATCAATATTACTTTATAAAATACCTAATTTCTAACCCTAATCCCCAAATTCATTCAGAAATCCTAATTTTCCCAATTCCTAACCCTACATAGCCGTAGCCTCACCCTCACTTTCCTTCAACGTAACATTCACACACAGAAACAAAATAGGGAGGAAAGAGAGAGGGAAGAGCTGCTGCCCCGCCGCCGCCGTGACCGTCGGACTATCGAATGCAAGGATCCTATTCCACTATCCCCAGCGTCGCCCAGCCTTGCCCGCGCTGCAGCGCCTCTTGTCAGCCATTTGTGGAGCTGCGGAGAGCCTCGCCATTGAAGCCATGCCGTCGTAGAAGGAACCAGAGTAGGGAGACGAGCCCGAGCCAAGAGTAGGAAGAAGAAGGCGTCGCTGTGCCTTCTGTCGCCGTCGCCGTTCATGCTCCGTCGTCGCTGCTGTTCCGTGAAGTCGTGTCGCCATTGCTAAGTGATGGAGGAAGAGGACGCACGAGAGGAGCTGCTATTCCTGGGTTGCTGTTCTGCCACCGTCGCCGTCGGGAACCGGGTTTAGAGAGGAAGAACCGCGAGGGTTCTGTCGCCGTCGTTCCAGTGCCATCGTTTGTGCCCTTCGTCGCCACCGGCGTGAGTAAAGTCCGCCGCTGGTACTAGTTGAAACACCGAAGTTGCTGTTTTGATTCTGATATAATTTGTCCTTGCCTCTGCTCATTGTTGTCCTCTGTTCTGCTTCTGCTTGTGATTTTCATAGTTACTGGAGTCTGCCGCCGTGGGTACTGCCATTGGAGTCGCTAGGAACCAATTTCTGGAGATGCTCTTGACGATTCTGATGCTGCTACGTAGGTTCCGAGCTGCTGTGTTGTTGCCAGAGGAAGGGAACTCATAGGAAAAACGTCAATGAGGCTGCTGTTTAGTTTGATTGTGTTGTTAATGCGACACTGAGGTAGGGGATTTAACATTTTTAATTTAGAATGCCTACAAAGAATTTCTTAATCGATGTGAATGACTTGAAATGCATTTGAAATTGGTTAGTTGTTGTGATTATTCTGAGCTGTGTCTGAAATTAGATGCTGTTGTGAATAATGATTAAATTAGTGTAATTTATTAAATTAAAATATGTTGAGCTAATTATTAAAAAGCTGTCGAATGGATAATTGATGAATTGAGTTTGGATTGTTGCTGTGAATGTATGGTTTTCTTATGAGAAATTGGTTGGTGGAATTAAGTTTGGAATGAGGTTGTGGGAGTAAGATTTGTGTGGTATTAAAACTGATTTTGACTTGAAGCTGTGAATTGTGATTTGTGAGCCATGATTGAATTGTTTGAAAGTGACTAATTATTCGAATTCCTGGTTACGCTGATTTCTTGATTTAGTTGTGAAATTGAAATGTAATTGATGATGGTGGATATTGTTGCAAGCTTGTTTGAGAAATTATTGGTTACTGGATATGTTAATTTGACTGGATAATATTGTACTGAGTGTTGAACTAATTCAAGTTTGTGCTCGGTTTGGAATTGTTGTGATAATGGTTTAATTGTGACTGCCTTCTGATTACTTCAGAGGTGTTAGAAATTCAGATTTTAGTTGATTATGTTGAGTTGGTTGTTATTGTTAATTTAAGGTTAACTAAAGTTGATTTTGAGAACGGTTAAAGGATTGAAGGTTGATTACTAAAGTATTTTCTTAAAGTATGATCTTTAGAATAAATTGGTAACTTTGCTAATATGAAAGGATGGTGTTTAGAATATTAGTTATGAATTTTCGAAGCTGGATTAATTTACTTTTAAAGAATGGTTTATGAAAACTCTGATTTTAATTGATGTTAGAATGTCGATCGTTAAACTGATTTATGATGAAATGATTATTGAGATTTTGTTGTTGTGATAACTACTGATAAAAGGGCTGGTGATTTGTTGAGAAAGAAGGAACCCGTAAGGTTGGCTAAGTCCGAGTTTTAGGGGAGGTGCTGCCGGAATTTTGTAAAATATGAGGTTTTATTTGAGAAGTTATTTTAGAAGATTTAGATTTGGAAAATGATATTATTTAAGCTTTATTTAGTGAAGAAAAAAAATATTCTATTTTAATTTCGACTTACAAAAGAAAGGTTTATGTTTCAAAATTAAATTATTTAAGAAAGAAACTATATTTCAAGATTGATTTAATATGAAAAGAATTATGTTTTAAGCTTGAAATAAAGGATTACTTTTCAGGAGTTTGGTGAATTTATAAGGTTTGAATCCGAATGATAAAGAGAAATGGTTTGAGCCAAGATGTTGTAAAAGTGAGAGATGTAAAGTTTGTATAGTATGATTGAATAGAGAAAGAAAGAGGTACTGCATAAGAATGTGAAAGTGATGATGAATAATGAGAATGATAATGAATGATGATTAATGAGAATGATTATTTGATGATCTACTGCGTGAAGGCAGTCAGATAGATGGTGGTACGACCACTAGGAGTGCTTTCCTGGGATACTTAGCTATAATGCTATTCTGTAAGTCAGAGGACTCTTACAGAGGTATCGAGAACAGACGACTAGCATATACTACTGTAAGTCAAAGGACTCTTACAGTGAGAGTGTGTGTATGCTCCTGTAAGTCAAAGGACTCTTACAGTGAGAGTGTGTGTATGCTCCTGTAAGTCAAAGGACTCTTACAGTGAGAGTGTGTGTATGCTCCTGTAAGTCAAAGGACTCTTGCAGATATAAGTTAACTAGCTCCGCCATGCAAGTCAAACGACTCTTGCAGTGGTTTACCTCACAAGTCAAAGGACTCTTGCGAGGGGTATTGCCAACAGGGAAGCCTTACCTGGTCAGAGGACTCCGTGTAACGTCGGGAGCGGGTATGTAACCGACAAATGAGCTCATTACCTGCACTAGGGCTAGTCATGCATCATCCTTGTGTGTGCATTTGCATTTGACTGGGTTCGCTCGTTGTACTTCCCTGTGATTGTGTTGTTTGCCTTGCTGTGACTTGTTTGTGTGTTGAATTGAATCTCTTGTTAGTGTTATTAGTTGGTGAATGTATGATGATGATTAAAAATTGACGTTGTGATTGAAAATTAATTATGTGGTTGAGAAAATGCTCAACGTGACCAGTTATATATTTTGGAATTTGTTTTGAGCTTAGATTTTTTTGAAAGAGGTAAATAATTAGTTAAAGTAAATCCAAGAATAGTATTTTCAAAAAGGTTTGATAAAAATATAGTTTCCTTGAGTATGTTAATTATTTGCATGTTAATCATTACTTTTACGGCATTCCCATTCCCTACTGAGAACGTGTGGTTAGTTCTCACCCCAAAATCTTCCACCCTTTTAGTGACACAGGTTCGAAGACTCAATTTGAAGCTGCGGGAGATTATAGAATTTACTTATGAGTTAGGTTACTTTCATAGAGTTCCCTCACTCTTATTGCTTAACATTTTTATTTTATACAGAGGGATAGGATTTGTATCTGAGTTTTATTTGAAATCTTTTGCATGACAGATATTATTATTAATAATTATGTGATTATTATTACTGGGTGATGTTTGCTATATGATTTTAATTAATAAAAACAAAATTTTCTGGAATTTTCTATAAAATAGAAACGCGATATCAAACTAAAGGCTCAATATCAAATAGTTAATAAAAGAAATAGGTTAGTAACTCCTTACTTTTGGTACGATCATGACGTATTGGAAGTTGGGTCGTTACAAATGGTATCAGAGCAGTTCGTTCCTGTTAGAGCCTTGGGAATGGACTGGCTATGCTTCATTGCATACTCTGAGTGTCTGTCATTGACGTTGGGATTTTTGCCAGTAGAAAATTTTATAAAAACAGTCGCATTGTAGATATAGTCTCTAAACCAACAGAAATCCCTTTGTACAAACTTTTGGTTGTCACAAGTAACAAACCCCTAAATAAATTGATAACCGAAGTATTCAAACCTCGGGTCGTCTTCTCAAGGAACTGCAGGGAAGTATGTTCTTATTATTGGTTATGGAGATTGTAAATTGGGGTTTTGAGAATGAGGGGAAAATGGTTTAATCAGCAATTAAAGTATAAATGAAAAACAGGCAATTTAAATGGCAAGTAAAATAAATAAATGACTGTAAATAAACTTTTGGCAAGGTATGAGAAATTAGAGGTCTTATCCTCGCTATCCTTATCAATGATGATGAGAATTGAATCTTAATTCCACTTTGTTAACCTTTACTAAAATAAAGGAAGGTCAAGGGATTAATTGATTTGATCTTCGAACCCTATTTATTTCCTAAGAAAAGATTGGGATTATTGAAGTTCAATTCAATTAATAAAGATAGCAATTATCAATCATGTTTGAGTTTGATAACTCCTGAGTTACTGATTTCTTAACCAAGACCAAAAAGGAGAAAAGTAAATCTACTGGAATAAAAAAATGTCTTCAGATGGGAATAACAATAATGTAAATAAAACAAAGCAATATTAAACTGAAATACCTCAAATAACATTAATTCAAAAGAGTAATCTGTAAAAGAATGTAGCATAAACCAAATAGGCAACATAACTAATATAAGCATTAAAGTATCTAAAAGTAAGAGATAAATATAAAGTAAAAGAAAGTTGAAACCTGGGATTGAGAGTTACTCCTAAAACTAAGAGAAATCCTAAATCCTAAGAGAGAGGAGAGAGGAGAGAATCTCCCTCTCAAAACTAAATCTAAATCATGAAAACTAACTAAAGTGGCCACCTGAATGGATGCATTCCCTCACTTCATAAGCTTTGGTCTATGCCTTCTGGACTTGGATTTGGGCCAAAAAGGGCTTCAGAATTCGCTGGGAGCATTTTCTGCAATTTCTGGTGCGTGGCCTCTGTCACACGTCCGCGTGGGTCACGCGGTCGCGTCATTTGGAGTTTTTCTTGTCACGTGGTCGCGTCATTCATGCGACCGCGTCATATGTGTTCTGCTTAAGGCGCGCGGTCGCATCAGTCATGCGGCCGCGTCACTGCTTCTTCGCGCTTGGCATGCGTTCGCGTCGCCCATGCGATCGCGTGGAAGCCAGTTTCTTCACAAACTCTGTTTTATGCTTTCCTTCCATTTTTGTATGTTTCCTTTCCATTCTTTGAGTCATTCCTGCCTTAGAAGATCTGAAACTACTCAACACACTTTATAATTAATTATTTTATAAATTGAAATTAAAGTTTCAGAGATAGAAAAATAATAGAGATTTGTATGATCTAATCTAGAAAATTGATATTTGAATTGAAATTATACTTTACAAAATATAATTAACTTGTTCATTTTATAATGAAAATTAGAAATAATTGATTGAACTTAGCAATATGTTGATAAATAATGTTCTTAAATATTTATAATAGAGTATATTTGGTTTTAAAATTACTCTACCCTCCAATTTTATCAAAATATCTATTCATATCTTCCATATTACTTTATAAAATCACTAAATTCTAACCCTAATCCCCAAATTCATTCAGAAACCCTAATTTCCCCAATTCCTAACCCTACAAAGCCGTAGCCTCACCCTCACTTTCCTTCAACGTAACATTCACACACAGCAACAAAACAGGGAGGAAAGAGAGAGAGAAGAGCTGCTGCCCGCCACCGCCGTGACCGCCAGACTATCGCACGCAAGGATCCCACGCCACCATCCCCAGCATCGCCCAGCCTTGCCCGCGCTGCAGCGCCTCCTGTCAGCCGTTCGTGGAGCCGCAGAGAGCCTCGCCGTTGAAGCCATGCCGTCGCAGAAGGAACTAGAGGAGGGAGACGAGCCCGAGCCAAGAGCAGGAGGAAGAAGGCGTCGATGTGCCTTCCGTCGCCGTCGCTGTTCATGCTCCGTTGTCGCTGCCGTTCCGTGAAGTCGCGTCGCCATCGCTGAGTGATGGAGGAAGAGGACGCACAAGAGGAGCTGCTGTTCCTGGGTTGCTGTTCTGTCATCGTCGCCGTCGGGAACCCGGTTCAGAGAGGAAGAACCGCGAGGGTTCTGTCACCGTCATTCCAGTGCCATCGTTTGTGCCCTTCGTCGCCACCGCCGTGAGTAAAGTCTGCCACTGGTACTAGTTTAAACGCCGAAGTTGCTGTTTTGATTCTAATATAATTCATCCTTGCCTCTGCTCATTGTTGTCCTCTGTTCTGCTTCTGCTTGTGATTTTCGTAGTTACCGGAGTCTGCAGCCGTGGATACTGCCATTGGAGTCGCTAGGAACCAATTTCTGGAGCTACTCTTGATGATTTTGATGCTGCTACATAGGTTCCGAGCTGCTGTGTTGTTGCCAAAGGAAGGGAACTCATAGGAAAAACGTCACCGAGGCTGCTATTTGGTTTGATTGTGTTGTTAATGCGACACTGAGGTAGGGGATTTAATGTTTTTAATTTAGAATGCCTACAAAGTTATTTTGATAAGTGCAAATGGTTAACAATGGTTAAGAATTTCTTAATCGACGTGAATGACTTGAAATGCATTTGAAATTGGTTGGTTGTTGTGATTATTCTGAGCTGTGTATGAAATTAGATGATGTTGTGAATAATGATTAAATTAGTGTAATTTATTAAATTGAAATATGCTGAGCTAATTATTGAAAAGTTGTCGAATGGATAATTGATGAATTGAGTTTGGATTGTTGCTGTGAATGTATGGTTTTCTTATGAGAAATTGGTTGGTGGAATTAAGTTTGGAATGAGGTTGTGGGAGTAAGATTGGTGTGGTATTAAAACTGATTTTGATTTGAAGCTGTGAATTGTGATTTGTGAGCCATGATTGAATTGTTTGAAAGTGACTAATTATTCGAATTCCTGGTTATGCTGATTTCTTGATTTAGTTGTGAAATTGAAATGTAATTGATGATGGTGGATATTGTTGCAAGCTTGTTTGAGAAATTATTGGTTACTGGATATGTTAATTTGACTGGATAATATTATACTGAGTGTTGAACTGATTCAAGTTTGTGCTCGGTTTGGAATTGTTGTGATAATGGTTTAATTGTGACTGCCTTCTGATTACTTCACAGGTGTTGGAAATTCAGATTTTAGTTGATTATATTGAGTTGGTTATTATTGTTAATTTAAGGTTAACCAAAGTTGATTTTGAGAACGGTTAAAGGATTGAAGGTTGATTACTAAAGTATTTTCTTAAAGTATGATCTTTAGAATAAATTGGTAACATTGCTAATAACTAAATAACTTTAAAAATAATTGGAAATATGAAAGTATGGTGTTTGGAATATTAGTTATGAATTTTCGAAGCTGGATTAATTTACTTTTAAAGAATAGTTTATGAAAACTCTGATTGTAATTGATGTTAGAATGTCGATCGTTAAACTGATTTATGATGAAATGATTATTGAGATTTTGTTGTTGTGATAACTACTGATAAAAGGGCTGGTGATTTGTTGAGAAAGAAGGAACCTGTAAGGGTGGCTAAGTCCGAGTTTTAGGGGAGGTGCTGCCGGAATTTTGTAAAATATGAGGTTTTATTTGAGAAGTTATTTTAGAAGATTTAGATTCGGAAAATGATATTATTTAAGCTTTATTTAGTGAAGAAAAAAATTATTCTATTTTAATTTTGACTTACAAAAGAAAGGTTTATGTTTCAAAATTAAATTATTTAAGAAATAAACTATATTCCAAGATTGATTTAATATGAAAAGAATTATGTTTTAAGATTGAAATAAAGGATTAATTTTCAGGAGTTTGGTGAATTTATAAGGTTCGAATCCGAATGATAAAGAGAAATGGTTTGAGCCAAGATGTTGTAAAAGTGAGAGATGTAAAGTTTGTATAGTATGATTGAATAGAGAAAGAAAGAGGTACTGCATAAGAATGTGAAAATGATGATGAATAATGAGAATGATAATGAATGATGATTAATGAGAATGATTATGTGATGATCTGCTGCGTGAAGGCAGTCAGATAGATGGTGGTACGACCACTGAGAGTGCTTTCCTGGGATACTTAACTATAATGCTATTCTGTAAGTCAGAGGACTCTTACAGAGGTATCGAGAACACACGACTAGCATGTACTCCTGTAAGTGAAAGGACTCTTACAGTGAGAGTGTGTGTATCCTCCTGTAAGTCAAAGGACTCTTACAGTGAGAGTGTGTGTATGTTCCTGTAAGTCAAAGGACTCTTACAGAGAGTGTGTTGGGCAGATATAAGTTAACTAGCTCCGCCATGCAAGTCAAAGGACTCTTGCAGTGGTTTGCCTCACAAGTCAAAGGACTCTTGCGAGGGGCATTGCCAACAGGGAAGCATTACCTGGTCAGAGGACTCCGGATAACGTCGGGAGCGGGTATGTAACCGACAAATGAGCTCATTACCTGCACTAGGGCTAGACATGCATCATCCTTGTGTGTGCATTTGCATTTGATTGGGTTTGCTCGTTGTACTTCCCTGTGATTGTGCTGTTTGCCTTGCTGTGACTTGTTTGTGTGTTGAATTGAATCTCTTGTTAGTGCTATTAGTTGGTGAATGTACGATGATGATTAAGAATTGACGTTGTGATTGAAAATTAATTATGTGGTTGAGAAAATGCTCAACGTGACCAGTTTTATATTTTGGAATTTGTTTTGAGCTTAGATTTTTTTGAAAGAGGTAAATAATTAGTTAAATTAAAACCAAGAATAGTATTTTCAAAAAGGTTTGATAAAAATATAGTTTCCTTGAGTATGTTAATTATTTGCATGTTAATAATTACTTTTACGGCATTCCCATTCCCTACTGAGAATGTGTGGTTTGTTCTCACCCCAAAATCTTCCACCTTTCAGTGACACAGATTCGAAGACTCAGTTTGAAGCTACGAGAGATTATAGAATTTACTTATGAGTTAAGTTACATTCATAGAGTTCCCTCACTCTTATTGCTTAACATTTTTATTTTATACAGAGGGATAGGATTTGTATCTGAGTTTTATTTGAAATCTTTTGTATGACAGATATTATTATTAATAATTATGTGATTATTATTACTGGGTGATGTTTGCTATATGATTTTAATTAATAAAAACAAAATTTTTTGGAATTTTCTATAAAATAGAAACGCGATATCGAACTAAAGGCTCAATATTAAACAGTTAATAAAAGAAATAGGTTAGTAACTCCTTACTTTTGGTACGATCATGACGTATTGGATGTTGGGTCGTTACAATCGAAGGCGGGTTCAAACAAGATATCTGCCGAGCTTCCTTGGTCCACCAGTGTGCGATGGAGATTCGCGTTTGCCAATATGATAGTAGTAACCATAGGATCATAAGGTCTCGGGATGATGTCTGCCGCGTCTTCTTGGGTGAAAGTAATAGTAGAGAAGACGGGTGGTCCTTCTCCTCCTTCGACATGATACACTTCTTTAAGGTGCCTTTTGCGAGATAATTTGGAGATTCCTCCTCCCGTAAATCCTCCATTTATCATGTGGATGTGTCTCTCTAGGGTGTGAGGTGGTCAGTCTGCTCGTCCGACCTCTTCGTCCCTTCTTCTTTTTCTGGGTTCATCCGTCTTGCTGGCTAAGTACCGATCTAGTCTCCCCTTTCTCACCAGTTTTTCTATGACATTCTTCAAGTCGAAGCACTCGTTGATAGGATGTCGATAGATTCGATGGTATTCACAATATTCTATCCGATTTCCCCCTCCTTTTTTGCTTTTGATTGGCCAAGGTGGTGGAATCTTCTTAGTGTGGCACACTTCTTGGTAAACATCCACAAGAGACACCCAGAGAGGGGTGTAATTGTGGTATTTCTTAAGCTTCTCTCCGTGTTGATCTTCTTTTTTCTTAGACTCTTTATCCTTATCCCTGGAGGAGTAAGAGAATCCGGGTTTTGTGGTCTCTCCTAGCCGAGTATTTTCTTCCATGTTAATATACTTCTCTGCCCGTTCTTGCACTTCATTTAAAGATGTTGGGTGTTTCTTTGATATGGAGTGACTGAAGGCCCTTCTCGCAGGCCATTGATGAGACCCATGATGGCTACTTCTGTTGGTAGGCTTTGTATGTCCAGGCATGCCTTGTTGAATTTTTCCATGTAGTTGCGAAGACTCTCCCGATCTCTTTGATTGATCCCTAATAGGCTCTGGGCGTGTTTGGCTTTGTCCCTCTGGATAGAGAATCTGGCCAGAAATTTCTTGGCTAAGTCATCAAAACTTGTGATAGATCTAGGAGGCAAACTGTCAAACCACTTAATTACTGTCTTTGTCAGAGTAGTCAGGAAGGCTTTGCATCGAAATAGCATCCGAGGCATCAGTGAGATACATTCTACTTCTGAAAATTGCTGAGATGATGGCTTGGATTGGAGGTTCTGTCATATGAGGTCATGTCAGGAGCTTTGAAATACATTGGAACTTTAGCTTTCATGATTTCTTTGGTGAAGGGATTTTGATCTTTGTGGGGGTTGTCATCGTGACCGATTTGAGTGGTTTTGGTTTTTAGATCTGCCTCGAGCTTTTGGAGCTTATCCTCTAGTTCTCGGCGCCATCTGGTTTCTCTTCGAAGGTCCCTCTCGTCTTTCCGTTGATGCTCGGCTTCTTTTTTGAGTTGTTGGAGACGGTTTTGTTGAGCTTGTAGTGCCTCCATGATTTATGTACTTGGCAAATTTTTGTCTTTATTTGGTTGAGATGCATCTTTTGGTATGGTGTTCGCGATCTTATGTGGCGTCCTATTTTCTCGATCAGAGTCATGGTCGTTGTCAAGGTTGTCCATCATGATGATGGGATGACTTTTAGGTTCTCCGGCAACGACGCCAATGTTCCGAGGGTTACCTGAAACTGTAGGTCGATCTCAGACAAGTTTCGTGATGGTGGCCGGAGCTGTTGTGTCCGACTTGTTGAACTTGGTGGTGTTGCTGATCCTTCATCACCGGAGGGTGGTGGTACTTGCAAGAGACTCCAATGCTTAAGTTAGCACGTGCTTTAGGCAGTTTTTTTTGTAGAATCAGAGTTTGAGTTATACCTGAGTGCTCCAGTGTATTTATAATTTTTTGGAGTGACCTTTCTGGAGATAAGATAGTTATCTTATCTTATTTTTGAGTGAAGTCGTCTTATCTTTAAGGGGAACCGCCTTTATCTTTCTAGGATTTAGCTGCCTTTAGATTTGGGCTGGGTTCCTTCATTTGGGCCTTCTTTGGGCTTCTCCGGTGATTTGGCCGAGCTCTTTGAGAAGAGGTCGGGAATTTCCAGACCCGAATCGGTCGACTTGTCCTTTTATCAGCCTGAGTCGTACAGCTCGATCCAGGGCATGAACAGTCTGCAACTTGGTTCTCACTTCCTCTCCTGTCCCTTACTTCAATATCAAACTATTGTAGCAATAGCACCCACCTGATAAGCCTTGGCTTGGCATCCTGCTTAGACATGAGATACTTGAGTGCAGCATGGTCAGTATACACTACAACTTTTGAACCAATAAAGTATTGTCTAATTTTATCAAATGCATATACAATTGCCAAGAGTTCCTTTTCTATGGTGGTATAATTTTTTTGTGCTTCATTAACACCTTACTTGTGTAGTAGATGACATGGTGCAGCTTATCCTTGTTTTGTCCCAATACAGCACCAATGGCAAAATCACTTGCATCACACATGAGTTCAAAAGGCATTTCCCAATCTGGGGGTGTGATGATTGGTGCTGTAGTGAGCTTATTTTTTAATGTTTCAAAAGCATTCTTACAACTATCATAAAAAATATAAGGGTTGTCAACCACCAACAAGTTGCTTAGTGGTTTAGCTATTTTTGAAAAATCTTTGATGAATCTCCTATAAAAACCTGCATGCCCCAAGAAACTTCTTACTGCTTTTACATTAACTGGTACAGGAAGCCTTTCTATGATCTCTATCTTAGCTTTGTCAACTTCTATACCCTTATTTGAAATCTTATGTCCAAGAACAATTCCCTCAGGTACCATGAAATGGCATTTCTCCCAATTCAAAAACAAATTAGTTTCTTGACATCTTTTTAAAACAAAGGTTAGATGATGTAAGCAAGTGTCAAAGGAATTGCCAAAATAAAAAAAGTCATCCATAAATACCTCTAAAAATTTTTCTACCATGTCAGAGAATATGGAAAGCATACACCTTTAAAAAGTTGCTGGAGCATTGCATAGCCCAAAGGGCATCCTCTTGTAGGCGAAGACTCTAAATGGACAGGTGAAGGAGGTCTTTTCTTGGTCCTTGGGATCCACCACTATTTAATTGTATCCAGAGTATCCATCCAAGAAGCAGTAGTAAGCATGGCCAGCCAATCTTTCAAGCATTTGGTCAATGAAGGGGAGAGGGAAGTGGTCCTTCCTTGTGGCATCATTCAGCCTCCTATAATCAATACACATCCTCCACCCTGTCACCGTCCTTGTGGGAATGAGTTCATTCTTCTCATTAAAGATGACAGTCATACCACTTTTCTTTGGCACTACTTGAACTGGGCTTACCCAGGAGCTGTCAGATATTGGATAAATGATTCCAGCATTCCATAGCTTCATCACCTCCTTTTGAACTACTTCCTTCATGGTTGGGTTAAGCCTCCTTTGGGGTTGTACCACTGGCTTTGAGTCTTCTTCTAGCAAGATCTTGTGCATGCAAACAGCAGGGCTTATACCCTTGATATCATCAATTGTTCACCCTAAAGCTGTCTTGTGGATTTCAACACCTCAATCAGTTGGCTTCATCTTGTGTGCTCAAGGATGAATTAATGATGACTGGAAGGTTGTCCTCTCCACTAAAGTACGCATACATGAGATGAGGAGGGAGAGGTTTCAATTCTTGCTTTGATGCCCCTTCTTCCTTAACTCCACCTGAATTTTCCAGTGACTGTGTCACTTTTGAATCTTCCCCTTGTACGTCTTGAGCTTCCTTATGGTCTCCATATTGGTTTGCTTCAAGTGCTTCTTCAACCAGAGTATCCACCATGTCGATTCTCATGTAATTCCTTTCTCAGTAGGATATTGCATTGCCTTGAAAACATTGATAACCATTTGCTCCTCCTGCACTCTGAGAACCATCTCTCCCTTTTCAACATCAATGATTGCTCTAGCAGTGGCCAAAAATGGTTTTCCAAGGATGATTGAGTTATTTCCTTCCTCATCCATGTCCAAGATCACAAAATCAGCTGGGAATATGAATTTTCCAACTTTCATTAATAGGTTCTCCACTACTCCATTTGGTATATTGAGAGATCTGTCAACAAGTTGTAATGACATCCTTGTGGGCTTAACCTCTTCTATCATCAATTTCTTCCTCATGGCTAGAGGCATTAGATTAATACTTGCTCCCAGGTCACAGAGTGCTTTATCAATGAACATGTTCCCAATAGTGCATGGTATAAGGAAGCTTCCTGGATCCTTGAGTTTTGGTGGAAGTCCCTTTTGAATGATTATACGACACTCTTGGGTGAGGATCACAGTTTCTTTTTCCTGCCAGCTTCTCTTCTTGGTAATCAGTTCTTTAAGAAACTTTGCATACAATGGCATCTGCTCCATGGCTTCAGCTAATGGAATGTTAATTTCAAGTTTCCTAAAGATTTCCAAAAATTTAGGGAATTGTTGGTCCCTCATTTCTTTGTGTAGCCTCTGTGGGTAAGGGAGTTTGGGTGCATAGGGCTTCACTCCTTCCTTCTTTTCCTCTGGTTGTGGCTTCATAATTTCTTTGCCTTTCTTAGAGGTTTGTACCTCTTTATCCTTCTTGTTGTCCAGTTTGTCCTCTTCTTTTGGCTTTGTTGCTTCATCATTGATGTCCTTTGTGTCTTCTCCAACAATCTTGCCACTTCTCAACTGCACAGCTTTACATTCCTCCGTTGCATTATGGATTGTATCACTTGGGAAGGTATTAGTTGGCCGTTCAGCTTGTCTAGCCAATTGTCCCACTTGTCTTTCAAGATTCCTCATCGTGGCCTCATGTCGCTCTTATCCTTTAATTAGGCTCTCTTGTCCTTTGGCTGAACTTTGTGTAGTTTGAGCAAGGGCTTTCAAGTTTGCTTCAAGATTTGAGATCCTGGTTTCCTGGTGGTCAATGGGTGGTATGTCGGGGTATGATTGTTGTTGCTGAAAGTTGTTTGGGACATTGAGGTGGGTATTTTGTGAGTTGAATGGTGGTGTGGAGAAGTAATTATGATGGACTTGTGAATTGTTGTGGGGTTGCTGATATGTATTTTGTGGTTTCTTGTATTGGTTAGTGTTATTGGATGAATGTTTTTGGTTGTTTATGTTGCGGGAGTTGTTGGAGTTGTGATTCCTCTGCCATTGGTTTTGATTTTGATTTTCATCCCACCTCAAGTTAGGATGATTCCTCCATGATGAATTACATGTATCACCATGGAAGTCATTTTGTGAGGAATTTGTGGTGTTATGCATGTACTGCACTTGCTCTGGTTGCTGCTTAGTGTTGCCTTATTCATATTGACTCCATTCATTTGAAGGTTTACTTGCTGTGCTTACTACAGCTAGCTGAAGACCATTTATTCTTTTTGCCATCATCTCTATCTGCTATTGGATCTGTTGATGCATCAATTTGTTCTGTGCCAATATAGTGTCTACACCCTCAAGCTCCAATACACCCTTCTTTGGTGCTGGGTTGCGTTGCCTTTGAGAAGAATAGAAATATTGATTGTTGGAAACAATGTCTATTAGATCTTGAGCTTCTTCAGCTGTTTTCATCATCTGGAGTGAGCCTCTTGCACAGTAGTCTAATGCCTTTCTTTCCTCCAAAGTTAGACCTTCGTAGAAGTTCTGGAGTCTAACCCAATCACTAAACATGTCAGGTGTGCACTTCCTTATCAAAGCTTTGTATCTTTCCCATGCCTCATAGAGTGACTCGCCATCCATCTATGTGAAAGTTTGCACCTATGTCTTTAACTTGATAATTCTCTGAAGTGGGTAGAACTTAGCTGGGAACTTGCTCACTAAAGCATCCCAGTTATGGATGCTCTCCTTGGGAAAGGTCTCCAGCCATTGAGATGCCTTATCCCTAAGAGAAAATGGGAACAACAATAGCTTGTATATGTCTGGGTGCACACCATTTGTCTTAACAGTTTCGCATATCCTCATAAAGGTGGACAAGTGTTGATTTGGGTCTTCAAGAGTACCCCCTCCATAAGAGCAATTGTTCTATACCAAAGTGATGAGTTGAGGTTTCAACTCAAAGTTATTGGCATGGACATTTGGAGTGAGTATGCTACTTCCATAATTCCTGGGATTAGGAATGGTGTATGAGGCCAATACCCTCCAAGCAGGTTGTCTATTGTTGTTAGCAACCTCCTCATATGGGTTATGCGTGTTGTCCTCCATGACTTGATTTTCTTCTTCTGAGTTCTCTTCACCAATTACCCTCTTCCCTCTTGCTTCTGTTTCAAGTCTCCGGAGGGTTCTTTCAGGCTCAGAACCAAAAGATGTAGATGCTTCTCTCCTTGCTCCTGACATACACAATCACAAACAAACCAAATGAAAAATGAACACTTTAATACTAGAGTGTGGTTAGAAGGTTAGGTGACACAAAGTGTCAAACAGTTAATGTGCTTTGAACCAAATAAAAGAAAAAGGCCTAATCTAGATTAGCACCAACTTAATCATTGTTAACCTTTACCAATCCCTGGCAACGGTGCCAAAAACTTGATATAGGAAAATTAGATTTCTTACGTATGTACTACTGACAAGTATACCGGGTCACATCAAGTAATAAAACTCACCGAGAGTGAGGTTGATCCCACGAAGATTGGTGGATTAAGCAACTTTAGTTAAATGATGTTCTAGTTAGGCAAACAATTTTGTGATTTCTCAAGATTTGTAACTTGAAGATAAATTGCAGAGAATTAATTGACAAGGAATTTAAAGGACTGAAAGTAAAATAGACTGAATTAAACACTGGAATGTAGAAGCAGAAACTTAAAGGGTAGGAAAATAAAGGCTGAATTGTAAATAACAGAAGCTTAAATTGCAGGTAATTAAAAGCTGAATGTAAATGGTAGAAAGGCTAAATTGCAGGCATGTAAACAAGGGAATTTGGAATTGGAAAATAGGAAATTCAAGAGAACAGAATTAAATATTAATGATTAGAGAGATCATTAGGGATCAGAGGTGTTGATTTCTCAATAATTAATGGTGATCAATTCCTTCTGAATCATGTAAGATAGATCCATGGCAGATTGTAAGTAATTGGGTCCCAATCTCTTGGTGACTCAATTTCTCTCAACACAATCAATTGCCACTGTTGTGATCTAATTGGTCATGAGAAGAGATGAAGTTCAACAACTAATCTTCAATGCCACACAACTCTCAGGGTCTCAATCAAGGGTGGTTACATCTCACATACCAACCCAGAATCTATCGACCAAGAGAATTATGAGAGGAGAAACTCTAAACTAACTTCTATGACTCCTTTCTCAAGTTCATCACTTTTGCACGAAATTGTGATCATCAATGGCGCCAACAACTTGGTATGCACAATTGTAATCTCAACTCTTTTTCACAATTTCGCACAACTAACCAGCAAGTGCACTGGGTCGTCCAAGTAATAAACTTTACGTGAGTAAGGGTCGATCCCACGGAGATTATCGGCTTGAAGCAAGCTATGGTCATCTTATAAATCTCAGTCAGGCGGATTCAAATGGTTATGGAGAATTGATAATTAAAAGATGAATAAAATATAAAATAAGATAGAGATACTTATGTAATTCATTGGTGAGAATTTCAGATAAGTGTATGAAGATGCTTTGTTCCTCCTGAACTTCTGCTTTCCTATTGTCTTCATCCAAGCATTCATACTCCTTTCCATGGCAAGCTTTATGTTGGGTTTCACCGTTATCAATGGCTACCTCCCGTCCTCTCAGTAAAAATGGTCCAAATTACCTGAAATCACAGAAAAATACACAAACTCATAGTAAAGTCCAGAAATGTAAATTTTGAATAAAAACTAATAAAAATATAATAAAAACTGACTAAAACATACTAAAAACTACCTAAAAACAATGCCAAAAAGCGTATAAATTATCCGCTCATCACAACACCAAACTTAAATTGTTGCTTGTCCCCGAACAACTGAAAATTAAATAGGATAAAAAGAAGAGAATATACAATGAATTCCAAAAACATCTATGAAGATCAGTCTTAATTAGATGAGCGGAACTATTAGCTTTTTGCTTCTGAACAGTTTTGGCATCTCACTTTATCCTTTGAAGTTTAGAATGATTGGCATCTATAGGATCTCAGAATTTAGATAGTGTTATTGATTCTCCTAGTTCAGTATGTTGATTCTTGAACACAGTGACTTTATGAGTCTTGGCCGTGACCCTAAGCATTTTGTTTTCCAGTATTACCACCGGATACATAAATGCCACAGACACATAACTGGGTGAACCTTTTCAAATTGTGACTCAGCTTTGCTAGAGTCCCCAATTAGAGGTGTCCAGAGTTCTTAAGGACACTCTTATTGTTTTGGACCACGACTTTAACCGCTCAGTCTCAAGCTTTTCACTTGATACATTCACGCCACAAGCACATGGTTAGGGACAGCTTGATTTAGCCGCTTAGGCCAGGATTTTATTTACCAATTGGTTAGGGTGATGATTTCTTTTCCAAGAAAAATTATTTTTAGGGCACCCTACCAATTTAAGAAAAAAATTTGTGTTGAACTTGCTTGAAGAATGTATTTTGGAACATGGTTTTTGAGCTAAGAACACAAGCATGTGAGTTTTAAGCCCAATTGTGTGGTTACATCTTATAACCACTTATTTCCATTCTTGTGTGCATTATTCTCTTTCTATGATTGTAATCTTTGATTTGTTTGATTCTTTATGTCCATTGTTCCATGTATACATGCATTTATATAATTGAGGCCATCATTTCATTTAGTTCACTTACCCAAATAGCCTACCTTTTATCAACCATTGTTAGCCAAATATTGAGCCTATTTAATCCCTTTTATTCTTAATTGTAGCACATCACTACTCATAAGCGAAAAACAATAAATGTCCTTAATTTGGATCTTTGATTAGCTTAGGCTAGTGAGGGTGTGTTTAAATTAGGTATGGGAAACTTGGGACATTGGTTGAGGTAAAAGTGTAATTTTTATTTTTGTTGAAAATATTGGGAATTGGGTGCATACTCATGTATTAAATATATAAAACCATATGCATTGATACGTTAGTATATACTTTAAAAAAAATGTAGAAAAAAAAATATATATAAAAAAATTTATAGAAAAAGAAAAAGAAAAATATATAGAAAAAGAATAGAATAAAAAGGGGACAAAAATGCCCCAAAGTAAAGTTCAATAAAAATCAATGCATATGGAATGTGAATTAAAGAGAATGCATGAGTATGTGAAAAAAGTGGGAATCATGTGTAGCTAGGTTGTGTATTAGAATTGTATAGGTTGTTATATGTGTTTGGTGAGAGCTTAGGTTAATCAAAGATTTAAATTTCAAGCTCACTTGACCGTATACATCCCTACCTTTACCCTAGCCCCATTACAACCTATGAATAAGTCCTCATGATGAATGTATGCATGCATTGAATAATTGTTGATTGTTAGATGAAAAAACTGATAAACCCCAATTTTGTGGTTTATCTTGTGCTTATTTTGGGGGATTTTATCACCTTTTCTCACATTTATTCAATGAAATAGCATGGTTTTGCAATTCTCCCTTGATTTGTGCTTAAATGTGAAAACATGCTTTTTAGGCCTTAATTTTGCCAATTTTAACTCACTTTAATTCCATTCGATGCCTTGATGTATTTTTTGAGTGATTACAGGTTCATAGGGCAAGTATTGAATGGAAGAAGTGAGGAGAAAAGCATGCAAAGTGGGAGAACTCATGAAGAAATGAAGGAACCGTAAAGCTGTCAAGCCTGACCTCTTCGCACTCAAATGACCATAACTTGAGCTACAAAGGTCCAAATGAGGTGGTTCCAGTTGTGTTGGAAAGCTAACATCCGGGGCTTCGAAATGAGATAAAATTTGCCATATGTTGCCTGAAGCATAGGGGCGCGCACGTGCCATGTACGCGCGTGCACCGATGGAGCACGTGGGACCACTTTAGTGAAATCGCCCCCAGCGATTTCTGAAGCATTTTGGGCCCAATCCAACCCATTTCTGATACTATTGAACCCAAGGATTGAAGGGGGAATAAACCAAGTAGTCATAGTTTAGTTTTTCATCATGTTTTAGGCTAGAATTCTAGAGAGAGAGGCTCTCTCCTCTCTCTAGATTTAGGATAGAAATTAGGGTAAAGTTAGGTTAATCACTCTCAAATTTCTCTTCCAATTCTTGTTTTGATTTCAATTCTCTTTATATTTTAGTGTTCTATTGTCTTAATCTTCTTATTTTCTCTAGTCATTTTCTTATTTTGCTCTCTTTAATGTTGATGAACACTTGTTGGATCTAATTTCCTTTTAATGCAATTTCATGTTTCTATGTTTCTTTTATTTTGATCTTGATTGCTATTGTTGATTTCATGTTTCCTTGCAAATTGTAGTTGGTAGATTTTACTATTCTTGCTTATTTACCATGCTTTCCCTTTGTACCCACCAAGTGTTTGACAAAATGCTTGGTTGGGCTTTAGAGTAAATTTTGAGCATTCTTGGCTTGAAAAGAGTAATTGGGCAATCTTGAGTCATGAAAACCCAACTCATGTTGGTGATCTTGAGTTGTTATCTAATATTGTTTCCATTGACGCTAATCTTTTGCTAATTTAATTAGTGAGTTGATTAGGACTTTTGGAATATTGTTTCCATTGACACTAATCTTTTGCTAATTAAATTAGTGAGTTGATTAGGACTTTTGGATTGAGATTAGCTAGTCTTATTAGACTTTCCCCGAGTATGAGGATAACATGATACCTTCTTCAATCGTCGAAGATGACGTAATGGGATAAATTCTTGTTTATAATTGTGGTATGATTGATTAATCTTGTTTGACTTTCTCCCTATTTGTTAGAGTTGACTAAATAAGATGAATTAATCATTGCATGACTAGGATAGAAAGCCTATGATCTCAACCTTGCCATGAATGTCTCTCTTTATTACTTGCTTTCTTTAATTGCTCTCTTTACTTTTCTTGCCATTTATTTTCTTGTCTTCTTATCAATCAAACCCCCCTTGATCTTCATTGCCAATAATTGAGCACTTCATTGCAATTCCTTGTGAGACGATCTGAAGTTTAAATGCTTCAGTTATTTTTCATTGGGGTTTGTTACTTGTGACAACTCAAATTTTTGATTGAGAGGATTCTTTGTTGGTGTAGAACTATGCTTGCAACGAGAATTCATTCAATTGAGGAAATTCTATATCAACAAAAGTTCGTTCATCATTGACCCTTCTAGTGTAGGGGCGTGCATCTCCTTGCATCATGGGCAAGTTGAATGCCAATTGTAAGCCAATTCTTTGGGTCCGGGTTTACACTTTGATCATGGTTCTTGGTGATCCATGCATTGGCATAGAACTCTTAAATCATTAAGATCCTGACTTGTTGAATGGGGTTGGTGAGAATTTCCCAACCTCTTCTTCGAATCTCATGTCGGATCTCCGGATATTCACCCTTTTTGAGTTTGAAAGGGACCTCAGGGATCACCTTCTTCTTGGCTACAACTTCATAGAAGTGGTCTTGATGCACCCTTGAGAAGAATCTCTCCATCTCCCATGACTCGGAGGTGGAAGCTTTTGCCTTCTCTTTCCTCTTTCTAGAGGTTTCTCCGGCCTTAGGTGCCATAAATGGTTATGGAAAAATAAAAAGCTTTAGCTTTTCCCACACCAAACTTAGAAGGTTTGCTCGTCCTCGAGCAAAAGAAGAAAGAAGAGAGTAGAAGAAGAAGAATTAGGGGAGATGTAGGGTGGTGGAAGTTTCGGCCAAGGGGATAAGTAGTGTGTATGATGTGTAGAAATGAAGGAGTGAAGATTGGTTTATATAGGGGTGGAGAGAGGGGTAGGGTTTGGCCATGTATGGGTGGGTTTGGGAGGGAAAGTGGTTTGGATTTGAATGGTGAGGTAGGTGGGATTTTATGATGGATGGATGTGGATTGGTGAAGAGATTATGGAGAAGAGGGTAGGATTTGATAGGTGAGGAGTTTTTGGGGAAGAGGTATTATGGGAAGGTGTGCAGAAGAGAGAAAGAGATGAGGTAGGTGGGGATCTTGTGGGGTCCATAGATCTTGAGGTGTCAAGAATTTCTCATCCCTACACCATGTTGGCGTGTAAACGCCCCCTTGATTGCCACTCCTGGCGTTAAACGCCAGGTTCCTGCCCATTTCTGGCGTTTAATGCCAGCTTTTCTCCCCTTTCTGGCGTTCAAACTCCAGCTCTATGCCCATTTTTGGCGTTAAACGCCAATCATTTCTGGCATTAAATGCCCAGAATGGTGCCAGACTGGGCATTTAATGCCCATTCTGCTATCCTTACTGGCGTTTAAATGCCAGTAAGCTTCTCCTCTAGGGTGTGCTATTTTTAATACTATTTTCATTCTGTTTTTGCTTTTTCAATTATTTTTGTGGCTTCACATGATCATCATCCTACAGAAAACATAAAATAACAATGGAAAATAAATAGATATGATTAAATAAAATTGGGTTTCCTCCCAACAAGCGCTTCTTTAATGTCAATAGCTTGACAGTGGGCTCTCATGGAGCCTCACAGATACTCAGGGCATGATGATGGCCTCCTAACACCAAACTTAGAGTTTGAATGTGGGGGCTCCAATTGACTCTGCATTGAGAGAAGATTTTCATGCTTCCTCTCCATGGTTACAGAGGGAGATCCTTGAGTTTTAAATACAAGGGAGTCCTCATTAACTTGAAGGACCAATTCTCCTCTGTCAACATCAATCACAGCTTTTGCTATGGCTAGGAAGGGTCTGTCAAGGATGATAGATTCATCCATACACTTCTCAGTGTCTAGGATTATGAAATCAGCAGGGATGTAGTGGCCTTCAACCTTTACCAAGACATCCTCTACAAGTCCATAAGCTTGTTTATTTGAATTGTCTGCCATCTCTAGTGAGATTCTTGCAGCTTGTACCTCAAAGATCCCTAGCTTCTCCATCACAGAGAGTGGCATGAGGTTTATACTTGACCCCAGGTCACACATAGCCTTCTCAAAGGTCATGGTGCCTATGGTACAAGGTATTGAGAACTTTCCAGGATCCTGTCTCTTCTGAGGTAATCTCTGTCTAGTCAAGTCATCTAGTTCTTTGGTGAGCAAAGGGGGTTCATCCTCCCAAGTCTCATTACCAAATAACTTGGCATTTAGCTTCATGATTGCTCTAAGGTACTTAGCAACTTGATCTTCAGTAACATCTTCATCCTCTTCAGAGGAAGAATACTCATCAGAGCTCATGAATGGTAGAAGTAAATTCAATGGAATCTCTATGGTCTCACTGTGAGCCACAGATTTCCATGGTTCCTCATTAGGGAACTCCTTGGAGGCCAGTGGATGTCCATTGAGGTCTTCCTCAGTGGAAATCACTGCCTTTCCCTCCTCTATGCATTCGGCCATGTGGGACGTGTTTATGGCCTTGCATTCTCTCTTTGGGTTCTCTTCTGTATTGCTTGGGAGAGTACTAGGAGGGAGTTCAGTAATCCTCTTATTCAGCTGACTAATAAACCCTGATTTTGGGGTTTATCTTGTGCTTATTTTGGGAGATTTTATCACCTTTTCTCTCATTTATTCAATGAAATAGCATGGTTTTGCAATTCTCCCTTGATTTATGCTTAAATGTGAAAACATGCTTTTTAGGCCTTAATTTTGCCAATTTTAACTCACTTTAATTCCATTCGATGCCTTGATGTGTTTGTTGAGTGATTTCAGGTTCATAAGGCAAGCATTGGATGGAAGAAGTGAGGAGAAAAGCATGCAAGTGGGAGAACTCATCAAGAAATGAAGGAACCGTAAAGCTGTCAAGCCTAACCTCTTCGCAGTCAAACGACCATAACTTGAGCTATAGAGGTCCAAATGAGGCGGTTCTAGTTGCGTTGGAAAGCTAAATCTGGGGCTTTGAAATGATATAAAATTCGCTATATGTTGCTTTTCGTATAGGGGTGCGCACGCGCCATGTACGCGTGTGCGCCGATTGAGCACGTGGTCCACTTTAGTGAAATCGCCCTCAGCGATTTCTGAAGCATTTTGGGCCCAACCCAACTCATTTCTAATAATATTGAACCCAAGGATTGAGGGGGGAATGAATGAAAGTAGTCATAGTTTAGTTTTTATCATGTTTTAGGGTAGAATTCTAGAGAGAGAGGCTATCTCCTCTCTCTAGATTTTAGGGTAGTTTTAGTTATTACTTCTTGGATCCAAGTTTTAATTCTTGTTTTGATTTAGTTTCTCCTTTCAATTTCTTGTTGTTACATCTCTACTCTTCTAGTTTTTACTTGTCATTTCCTTTATTTTGTCCTCTTTTATGTTTATGAACTCATGTTGGATTTGATTTATTTCTAATGCAATTTAATGTTTGATGTTCTTTTAGTTGTTGATTTAAGTTGTGATCTTATTTTCCTTGCAAATTGTAGTTGGTAGATTTTACTATTTCTTGCCATTTATTATGCTTTCCTTTATTACCCACCAAGTGTTTGACAAAATGCTTGGTTGGGCTTTAGAGTAGATTTTGAGCATTCTTGGCTTGGAAAGAGTAATTGGGCAATCTTGAGTCATGAAAACCCAACTTATGTTGGTGATCTAGAGTTGTTAGCTAATATTGTTTCCATTGACACTAATCTTTTGCTAATTTAATTAATAAGTTGATTAGGACTTTTGGATTGATATTAGCTAGTCTTATTAGACTTTCTTTCATGGAAGATAATATAATACCTTCTTCCAATGTTGGAGATAACGTAATAAGATAAATTCTTGATATTATTGTGGTATGATTGATTAGTCTTGTTTGACTTTCCCCCTATTTGTTGGAGTTGACTAAATATGATGAATTAATCATTGCATGACTAGGATAGAAAGCCTATGATCTCAACACTTGCCATGAATGTCTTTTTTTTATTACTTGCTTTCTTTAGTTATTTGCTTGATTTACTCTTCTTGCCATTTATTTTATTGTCCTCTTATCAAACCAAAAACCCCCTTACCCCTTCATAGCCAATAAGCATACACTTCATTGCAATTCCTCGTGAGACGACCCGAAGTCCAAATACTCCGGTTAATTCTTATTTGGGGTTTGTTATTTGTGACAACCAAAATTTTTGTATGAAAGGACTATTGTTTGGTTTAGAAACTATACTTTACAACGAGAATTCATTAGTGGAATTCTAGACCACACAAAAGTTTGTTCATCAAAATGGCGCCGTTGCCGGGGAGTTGCAATGGTGTTATGTTATTGGCTATTATATATATGTTAATATGCTTCTTTGCTAGTTTTTGCTTGTTTTATGAGTTAGTTTTTATTAGTTATTACTAGTTTTGTTTTTTTATTTTCTCTTTCTATTATGAATTCTCACCACTTTGGCTATGAGTTTGGCTCAAATTATGTTGTAGGGAATAGGAACCATAATGACAATATGCATCAAGGATGAAACGATCAAAGGTGGGAAGAGCCTCAAGGGATTGATCAACCTTCTTGGCAACAACAACAACAACCTAATGCATATCAATCTAATGGATGTGGTGACCCTTATTATGATTGTCAACAACCACCACCACATGCTTGTGAACCACCCCCTCAACATGACTTTGAACCACCTTACTCACAAGCCCCTTTTCACCAAACACCTCCATATGACCCTAATCCTTATCCACCATACCAACCACCTTATGAACCATATGAACCATACATGGAACCACTACCATTCCAACACAATTACTCTCAAGAACCACCTCAATATACACCATCTCCATATCCTTACCAAGATAAACCACCTTCTAATTATGAAACTTCCCTCCCAAATAATGAACCTTCTCTTCCACCATCACCTCCCGATGAAGCCCCCACGCAGGAATTGAGAGATCTTGAATCTCATATCTTAAGGCGACAAGAGGAGGATGAAAAGAAGTTTAAAGAGCTAGGAGCCAAGATGGCTATCCTAGTAGAAGCCGTTAGCAATATGGCCTCCTCCCGACTAAGCCTAAGCAACCAAGGCACTCCCATTGACGAATTCATAGAGGCAATGAAGGAGCATAGTGAGGGAGTAAGTTTAGAGCTTCAAGGTGAAGAAGAGGATTTGAAGCAAGAATTGCTACAAGGGGATGAAGATGAGACAATTAAGCCGGAAGAAGTGGTAGATGCCTTTGAAGAGGTTGACCAAGAGATGGATTCAATAATTGAAGAATTCTTATGTACAATTGAATCCTCTCCAATTGGGTTTGACATGGAGATCAAAGAAGAAGATGCACAACCTCTCATGCCTTTGGTGAGTAATGAAGAAGAAATTGAAGTGGAAGTAAGCCACCAAGAGCAAGGAATTGAAATTGAAGAAGCTTGCAAGGAGGTGGAAGATGCAAAGAAAGAGCACAAGGGAATGGATCTCACATTGGCTAAGTGTGGGGAGGTCCCCCTTCCTAAGTCACCATCCTACACAACATTCAAGTGGGTAAAATTCTTATCTCTAATCTTTACTTTCCCACTTGAATATGGTTTGATTGAAAATGATTGTCAACTTAGAGCTCTTTATGGAGTTAAGAATAGGAGAGAGTTGTGTAGTGGTTGGACACATCACTCTAAGTTCATGATGGTTGCATGCTCAAAGTTGAATGGTGATGGTTGGTGTAGAACCAAGTCACATGGGTCTAGGAGAATGTTTGGATGTTTACTTGAGAATTCGGATCACTTCTCACCCAATTGGAATTGTGATGATCAACTTGAAGATGGGTGTGAAAACAAGATTTGGGATCCGGGTATATATGAGGATCAATTTTGGGAACCCTTAGCTTGTGAAGGACTCCATCAAGACTTGTTGAAACTTATTCGAAATTTTGGAGCACAATGGAAAACCAAGCATTGGTGGAGGTTCCAAGATGAATTCAAGCACAAGCCACCATAACAAGGAGCTTCCCAAATGTCCAACTTAAGGACTTAAACTAAAAGTGCTAGGTGGGAGACACCCCACCATGGTAAACTCTTTCCATTCTCTTGTATATATAATCAATGAATGCATTAAGTTTCCATTGTTACGTAGTTTTCTTCTTTTCATACTTTTGCATGTCTTGCTTTGATTGATTGCTTATTAGATTCATGCTTTGACTAGAATAGTTATTTCTGAATTGCATTTTGCTTGTAGTATAAGTTTTGTTTTTAGTGTATTTGAAAATTTTTCAAAAACCAAAGAGATTTTTTGTTAAATTTGATTTTTGATTATTTTAGAATGCTTGTAGATTAGGAGAGTGCCCTGTTTTTGAAAAAAAAAAAGGGAAAAACGGGCATCCGCGCGTGAGCGTGCTTTGCGCGCGCATGCCGGTGGTGTATATCGCACTCCTGGTACAAAAACCAGAGAGTTGTGCCCAAGTTGTGCCCACTTTGTGTCCGCGACCCACGCGCAAGCGTGCATGACGCGTACGCATCGGTCGCCATCTTCACATCCGCGCGTATGCGTGCTATGCGCATACGCGTCGCTTGTCCTGCCTGCCCAGCCAAGTGCACGCGTGCTGTGCGCGTACGCGTCGGTTTCATGCCCTGCTTCCCCTGTTTTCTGCTCTGTTTTCTTCCTCTTTCTTTCTTCCGTCTTCTTTCTTCTTCTTTCTTCCTTTCTTACTTTCTTTCCCTTTTTCTTTTCTTTGCAAAATTCCACTTTTTATTTTTCTTATTTTCATTTTCTTCTATGTGTTGCATTTGCATATTATCAACCATTGCGTTTTAATTTTGTTTTTATAACTTGTTCTTGTTTTCTTTTCTAAGTTTCTTGTTTTAATAATGGTGTTGGATTCTTATATTCAATTGTTGAGAATTTCTTGGTTAATCTTGGTGCTTTGTGACTTGTTTGGTATTAATCGTAATACTTGCTCTACACAAAAGATTAGTTCTTTAGTTCTTCTTGACTCATGATCCCTTGTTTTCATACCTCATCATCATTGAGTTAGGATGGGACCAAATGCTCTCATGATTATCCCTAATCTTGTTTGTGTCAATTTCCATTTGAACTTGATGCTCAACATTCTCTTCATACTTTGACTTTACTCTTGCATCAAGTATTAATTGATATGCCCTTTGCCTATATTGCTTTCTCACTCACATGCGTAGCTAACATGTAGTGAGAACCCTACTCTTAATTGGCATTAGCCCCCGCCTATGTTCTATTGCTTTCATATCTTTGTTGTAGGCTTAATTTTCTTTCTTTTTCTCTCCTTTGAGGTTGGCCACCAAGAAGGAAAGAAAAGGAAAAGCTTCTAAATGGGGCAACAAACAAGTCCTTCCGCACAACCTTTTGGAGGAACTCATCAATTGTAGCAACCCGTCCACCTTGCTCTTCTTTGCATGCACCGAGGACGGTGCAAATATCTAAGTGTGGGGAGGTCGTCCGACCGACCTCCATGGGTAACAACTTCCTTTTTCAACACCAAATTCTTAATTTTTGTCCTTGTTAGTTAGTTGTTACATTGCATGATAGGTTGCATGCTAGTTAGAAATTGTACATATTTTACCACTTCTTTTTATGTTAGGACTACTTGTTTAAAGTGATGATTTCTTTTCCATGAAACTGTTTTTAGGGCACCCTACCAATTTGAAAAAAAAAAATTTTTTTGTGACAAACTTGCTTGAAGAATGTATTTTGGAACATGGTTTTTGAGCTAGGAACACAAGCATGTGAGCTTTGAGCCTAATTGTGTGGTTACATCTAACCACTTATTTTCATTCTTGTGTGCATTATTCTCTTTCTATGATTGTAATCTTTGATTTGTTTGATTCTTTATGTCCATTATTCCATGTATGCATGCATTTATATGATTGAGGCCATCATTTCATTTAGCTCACTTACCCAAATAGCCTACCTTTCATCAACCATTGTTAGCCAATTTTGAGCCTATTGAACCCCTTTTGTTCTTAATTACAGCACATCACTACCCCTAAGTGAAAAACAATAAACGCCCTTAATTTGGATCTTTAATTAGCTTAGGCTAGTGAGGGTGTGTATCAATTTGATATGGGAAACTTGGGACATTGGTTGAGGTAAAAGTGTAATTTTTATTTTTGTTAAAAATATTGGGAATTGGGTACATATTCATGCGCTATATGTAAAACCGTATGCATTGATACATTTGTATATACAAAAAAAAAACATATATATATATATATGGAAAATATATAGAAAAAGAAAAAAAAGAAAAATATATAGAAAAAGAATACAATAGAAAGGGAACAAAAATGCCCTAAAGTAAAGTTCAATAAAAATCAATGCATATGGAATATGAATTAAATAGAATGCATGAGTATGTGAAAAAGTGAGAATCATGGGTAGCTAGGTTGTGTATTAGAATTGTATAAGTTGTCATATGTGTTAGGTGAGAGCTTAGGCTAATCAAAGATGCAAATTTTAAGCTCACTTGACCATATACATCCCTACCTTGACCCTAGCCCCATTATAACCTATGAATAAGTCCTCATGATGAATGTATGCATGCATTGAATAATTGTTTATTGTTAGATGAAAAACAAATCATGGAAAGCATGAGTAGAAGAGAATTGAGTAATCAACTCTATACACTTGAGCGACTAGAGCGGAAACACTTCCGGTGAGGTTTCGATGCTCAATTCCTTGTTCCCGGCTTTCATGAGCTTTCTTCTTGCAAGTCTACTTGTACTTTATTTTGATATTTGAATTGGTAGAGTTTGTGCGTCATCATATGACCTTTGCCCTACTTGCTTATATATGTTCTTGGAGATTGATTTACTTTTAACCAAGTAGGTAGAATCATAATGCATTTAGTTTCATACATGTAGATAGGTTTATATAGTTTATTTGCATGCCAAACAGACTCTGAGAAATCATATTGACTTGCTGAGTCAATATTTTGTTCTGAGCCAATATGGCATTCAGAGTATCAATCTCAAGAACTCATTTATTCTGATTTGTCCCATTATTCACAGGATTCCTTTTCAGAAGTGTACATGAATTGGTTATTTGCAACCATCTCAATGAGTTCCTGAGCTTCTGCAGGTGTCTTGTTCAGATGAAGAGATCCTCCAGCAGAGCTGTCCAATGACATCTTAGACAGTTCAGACAGACCATCATAGAAGATACCTATGATGCTCCATTCAGAAAGCATGTTAGAAGGACACCTTCTGATCAATTGCTTGTATCTTTCCCAAGCTTCATAGAGGGATTCACCTTCCTTTTGTCTGAAGGTCTAGACCTCCACTCTTAGCTTACTCAATTTTTGAGGTGGAAAAAATTTGGCCAGAAAAGCACTGACCAGCTTTTCCCAAGAGTTCAGGCTTTCCTTAGGTTGTGAATACAACCATATCCTAGCTCTGTCTCTTACAGCAAAAGGGAAGAGTATAAGTCTGTAGACCTCAGGGTCAACCCCATTGGTCTTGACAGTGTCACAGATTTGCAAGAATTCAGCTAAGAACTGATGAGGATCTTCCAATGAAAGTCCATGAAACTTGTAATTCTGTTGCATTAGAGAAACTAATTGAGGCTTCAGCTCAAAGTTGTTTGCTCCAATGGCAGGGATAGAGATGCTTCTCCCATAGAATTCGAGAGTAGGTGCAGTAAAGTCACCAAGTACCTTCCTTGCATTGTTGGCATTGTTGTTATTTTCGGCTGCCATGGCTTCTTCTTGTTTGAAAATTTCTATTAGATCCTCTACAGAGAGTTGTGCTTTAGCTTCTCTTAGCTTTCTCTTCAAGGTCCTTTCAGGTTCAGGATCAGCTTCAACAAGAATGCCTTTGTCCTTGCTCCTGCTCATATGAAAGAGAGAAAAAGAAAGTATGGAATCCTCTATATCATAGTATAGAGATTCCTTGAGATGTTAGAGGAAAAGAGAAATGGAAGGAGGAGGTAGAGAGGAGAGAGTTCGAACTTATGGAGAGGGAGAGAGTTCGAATTGCACATTGAGGAGGAATGTTAGTCCCTTAAATACAAGGATGTGAGAAGGGGAAAGAATTTTTCGAAATTAAATTTAGAAAGATTTTGAAATAATTAAAAGAAATTTTGAAAATAATTGATTGATGATTTTCAAAAATTAAAATTGAGAAAGTAGTTAAGTGATTTTGAAAAAGATTTTGAAATCAGAAATAAAAAAAAGATATGATTGAAAATTATTTTGAAAAAGATGTGATTGAGAAGATATGATTGAAAATCAATTTAAAAAAATTTTTAAAATTAAAGTTGATTACTTGACTAACAAGAAATTAAAAAGATTTGATTCTATAATTTAAAATTTGATCTGTTCTTAATAGGCAAGTAACAACTTGAAAATTTTGAATTAAATCATTAATTGTAGCAAGGATTTTCGAAAATACTAAAAAATGGAAAGGGTTTGATTTTGAAAAGATATGATTGAAAAGATATGATCTGAAAAAGATTTGATTTTGAAAAATTATGAAAATTTGAAAAAGATTTGAATTGAAAACAAAATCTTCCCTCTTGTGCCATCCTGGTGTTAAACGCCCAGAATGGTATCCATTTTGGCATTTAACGCCCAAAATACTACCCTTTTGGGCGTTTAACGCCCAGCCAGATACCATGGCTGGAATTTAAACGCCAGTTTTCCTTCCCCACTGGGCGTTTTGAACGCCTAGCTTTTTTTGTGTTATTCCTCTGCTGCATGTTCTGAATCTTCAATTCTCTTTATTATTGACTTGAAAACACATAATTTTGAATTTTTTTTTTGAATTTTTAATGATGAGAAACAATAAAATGAAACTAATCATGGAAAATCAAGATCAAAACAAATAATGCATGCAAGACACCAAACTTATAAGTTTGTATACTAGGGACAACAACAAATTGAGAATGCATATGAAAAATAACAAAACACACAAGACAAGAGAATTTAAAGATCAAAGCAAGGAAATCATCAAGAATAACTTGAAGATTAATGAAGAACATAATGCATATATTCGAAAATTGCAAGAAATTAAATAAAACATGCAGGACACCAAACTTAAAAATTGACAATGGACTCAAACAGGAAACATAGATTATTTTTGGTTTTATGATTTTATAAAATTTTTTTGTAATTTTTCAAAAATTATTTGGAAAAGAAAATAAAGATTTCAAAATTCTTAATAACAATTCCAGGAATCATGCAATGTTAGTCTAAAGCTTCAGTCTAAAAAGATTAGACATGGCTAGCCAAGCTTCAGCAGNGGCAAGGAGCAAGAGAGAACAAAAAGCTTGAGCAAAAGCTTGCCTCAAACTTTAGCTCAAACTTTTGGAAGAGTTGAATTCACCCTGGATGGAGCAAAAGCTTGCGCCAACGTTTGCCTCAAGCTTTTTGGCAAACGTTGGCACCACACCAACATACCCAGGGGAGAAAAAGCTTGCGCCAACGTTTGGCTCAAGCTTTTTGGCAAACGTTGGCGCCACAACAGCCTGAAGGGGTATACTTCTAACAAGAATAACTTGAGCTACAGAGCTCCAAATGAGGTGATTCAAAAAGCAATGGAAAGTAGGAATCGAGAGCTTTCCAAGCATATATGGCACTGCATGGTAGACACTAAAATTCAGGGAGAAAACTGCCCCGCAATGTGCATAAACGAACATGGTGGCAACCTGCAGTGAGGCCAACTGACCTCTGCACCTTCGACGGAGAATAACTCGAGCTGTAGAGCTCCAAATGATGCGCTTCTAACGGCATTGGAAAGTAGACATTCAGGGCTTTCCAAAAATATATAATAGTATGGGGTGGATAATGTGTTTGAGCCTCCAGAACTGGCGTTTTCCACCATGTTTGAGGCAAACTTTACCTCAAACGCTGCACACCAAAGCCAGCGACCCTGTCCTCTTCAAATGAGCATAACTTGAGATGTAGATGTCCAATTGAGTTGATTCTAAGTGGGTTAGAAAGCTGACATTCAGAGCTTTCCAACCATATATAATAGATTATAGTTGGCATAAAATTTGCAACGTTGACAAGAGGACAAATTAGCACCCCAAGAGGCATACAAGAAGGATCCACGTTTGGCTTAAAGTTTGATCTCAAACTTTAGCTCAAACGTGGATAGCAGCAAAAGGGGGTGGCTGGTATAAAAAGTTTGAGTAAAAGTTTGACCTCAAACTTTTACTCAAGCTTTTCCGGTTCATGGCCCGGTTCATAAGTGGGTTTCTCTCCAACTCCAAGAGCAATCAACAAAGGCCATCTTCAACCCAAATCCAAAGCACGCAAAGCCCATTATCATCACTCAAAGGCACAAGAGATAGATAAAATAGGAATTTCATTTAATTGTAATTTGTCTTTAATTTCACTTTCATTTTCATTTTCATTTTGTAAAAAGCCTATATAAGGCATCATTCTCATTTTGGAAAGGAGGTAGGCTCGAATAGAGAGCATTGGAGGCGAGCCCCATTAGAGAGCTCTCTCTTAGTTTCATTTCTGTTTTGAATCTTGGGTTGAGAATTGAAGAAATTCTGTTTCAATCTCACCTTGAGAATTCTCTCTGTTTACCTGTCTGCATAATTTTAGTGAATTGTGATTTGAATCAAAACTCTCTTTACTGCTTTCATATCTATTTCTTCTGCAATTTGTTTACTGTTAGATCAAGGAAGGAATTGAGATCTAGACTTGTTTTCTAGTCTCATTGATTTCCTGAGATCTTAAATTTCTCCTTTAGATTTCACAATCGAGCTAAATTTAAATTCTGTTTTAATTCTCCTGCACTTCTACATTTCCGTTTTCGTATTGAATCAATCTGTTTCTGAATTTCCTTACCTGAGAGTTCTCAAGTTTACGGCACTTCTTATTTTTCAATTCTATTTTAATTTCCAGCACCCAATTCCTTTTACTTTTCATGCAATTTAACTCTTCGGCAATTGTTCTAAGTTCTTTTTACTGCTTGCATTTAAATTTCCAGTTGCTTGATCTATTGCTTTCTTTAATTTCCAGCACTCCCTCCAATTTACTTTTCTTGCAATTTAAGATTCTTGCAATTTACATTTCTTGCTCTTTAAGTTACTTGCCAATTTACATTGTGCAACTTTAAATTCATTGTCATTTACTTTCTGTTGGCTACAGTTTCACAAAATTCACTTCAATGTTAGCTTGACTAAACTAATCACCCACTAAAGTTGCTTGATCCATCAATCCCTGTGGGATCGACCTCACTCACGTGAGTTATTATTACTTGATGCGACCCGGTACACTTGCCGGTTGATTTGGGTATTTTGGAAATTCGTTTTTCTACAAATATTCCCATCAAACAGCATCTGCAGTCCTTTTTCAGCCTCTGAATCACATTTTTGCTCAAGTCCCTCAATTTCAGCCAGAAAATACCTGAAATCACAGAAAAACACAAAAACTCATAGTAAAGTCCAGAAATGTGAATTTTGAATAAAAACTAATAAAAACTGACTAAAACATACTAAAAACTACTTAAAAATAATGCCAAAAAGCGTATAAATTATCCGCTCATCAATCACATTATTTAAATAGACTCAATTCCTCTCTCGATAGTAATTGAATCTGTGAAGAACAAGAGTTTCCTCTTAGATGAATCCACTTGAATTGAGAGGAAAAGAAGAGTTATTAATTCATTGAAACCAACAGAGCTCCTCCCCCTAGTGAAATGGGGTTTAGTAATTCATAGCTCTAAATTCAAACAGAATAATCAAATTGAAAGCAAGACTAGGCATTGAAAAGGAATTGAAAACTGAAAACTGTAAATAGAAAATGAAACTGGAAAAGAAATACAGAGTTCTCAGCAGAAAGTAAAATTCCAAAGTGTAAAAGTACCAAAAACGCTGAAAAGTAGATCCAGAAGAAGTTCTTCATCATTCAATATGCTAACTATTTATGTTAGTTCAATGGCTTGTTCGGGTGTACTTGCTATTGCTTCCGAAGTGGGCCTTTTTCTCCTTTAGTCAATATTTGGACCAATTTTAGCTCCAGGAGAACATTGCGCTCTTTAGGAGAACGGGGCACTCATGTACCCATGCGTACGCGTCGCCCACGCATACGCGTGCTTCGGCAATCTGGCATTTCGACGCGTACGCGTACACCCATGCCTACGCGTCCCTTGGTAGCGCTCTCTTTGAGAGCGTAGCGCTCGCGTTAAGAACGCTCCCCACGCTTACGTGTCACCCACACGTACGCGTGGAGTTTACAACACCACTTCCACGCTGTAGCTTCATCCATGCATGTGCGTGCTTATTCCCAAGTGCCACATCCAGGCGTAAGTGTTACTGACGCGTACGCATCAATGGCCAAACTTCGAATCCCACTTTGAGAGTTGTCACAAGCGCTTTTTGAAAGAGAGCGTAGCGCTCTTGGCTAGAGAGCGCTGATCCATTCCGTGCGTACGCATCACCCACGTGTATGCGTGGATCTTCGAAGATTCATGTTCCATGCATACGCGTCACATACGCGTACGCGTTGCTGAAGAACATAACGTTCTTTTAAAGATAGCGTAGAGCCAGTCATGCTGTAGGAGAACGTAGCATTCTCCAAATGAGCGTAGCACTCTTCTTCCCTGCCAAAATCACAAAACAACATCTCATCAAAGCTCTGCAACCCTAATTCAAGTACTGAACACTTTTCTTATGTCATTTGCATAGAATCAACCATAAAAACACCTAGCTTATGACATATTAAAGTATGATGAGAACTTCATTCAAATGCATATTTATTTTGAATAAAATGCATGAAATTAAGCTAAACTACTAAAACTAACTAACTAATCTAAACAAAAATGCGAATGCATAACACTCCAAGAGAGCGTAGCGCTCGCGCTAAGACGCTCTCCCACGCGTACGCTTGGCTGATGACTGCGTGTCATGTTGTGTTTTTCTATGCTTTTTCACATAAGAATGTAATGATTAATGCTTAATTATTGAGTGTTTTAGTTCTTAAATAGTATATTTCTTTGATCTTTTGATTTTATAAATTTTGTAGGAAATAAGAAGAAAAAGGAGCAAAAAGCACAAAATTAAGCCCCAAAGAAGAAAGAAGAAGCACTTTGAAATTTGAGCATGCTTTGGGACCTTAGGCCATGCTTTTAAAAGCGTGACCCACGATTAAAAACAATGAGCGTTCTTGGCGCGAGAACGCTCTATTTTTTGTCAAAGAATGCTTGCAATAGTGAAGGAAGAAAAATTCGCAAGGGACGCGTACGCGTAGGCCACGCGTACGCGTCAAGGTGACAAGTTTAGAACGCCACGCGTACGCATGCATGACTCGTACACGTGGAAGTGGCATTTTCAAAAGACCACGCGTACGCATGAAGGACGCGTACGCGTGGGGAGCATTCTTGGCAAGAACGCTATGTTCTCAAAGTGAACGCTACGAAGGGACACGCAGGCGTGTATTATGCGTACGCGTCACAAGTGCAAATGTTGAAGGGCATGCGTCCGCGTGAATGACGCGTACGCGTGGATGTGCCAAAATGGAAAATGGCACGCACGTGTAGGTAACGCGTGCGCGTGGTTGTAAAAGCGCTCTGTTCTCCAAATGAATGCTACGCTCTCATGGAAGTGAATTTCTGCTCAAATTAACTTCATTCCAAGCCCATTTGAACTACAAGCAAGCAAGCCCACAGTCATCACTCAATCAAGGCCATAAGATTCATCTAGAATAGTTAATTTTCATTTGATTGTAATTTGTTTTGAATTTTATTTCACTTAGTAATTTAGGCTAGCTATATATAGGTCTTAGTTTCAATAGAAAAGTATGATGCAAGGCTGGAGGATTAGAGACTCCAGAGCTCTCTTGGAAGATTAGAGACTCTAGAGAGCTTAGTGTAGAATTTCTCTTTTGTACTCATTTTACTTTCTACACTTCCTTCTTAGTTAGTATTGAATTCAGTTTATTTCTATGCTATTTCAATTTCTTACACTGCTCTGCTGAAATTTCTTTTTCTGCAAGTTTACATATGTATTGTTTATGCAATTTAATTTCCCTGCACTTCTGCTTCTCAGCCAATTAACTTTCTGCCAATTTTAAATTTCATGCACTTTGAGCTATGATCCACTGAACCCCAATTCATTAGGGGGAGGAGCTCTATTTTAATTCTAATGGATTAATGAACGTCTTCTTCTTCTCAATTCATCTGGATAGCGAAGAAATAACTTCTGTTTTGATTGAGGTTCATTCACTCTGAAAGGGGGTTTGAATCTATGAATTTCCATGTGAGCTTCGGAAGGGGAATCATGGAAATTAGAACTGAAGCTATGTTTCTCACAACACTCTTGATCAACACCATTCCAGAGGAATTGAGATCTTGAAAGTCTGTGTGACTTATGGATGGGAGAAAATGCTTAACCTCTTCTCACGACAATTGGATCAAGGAATTGGCGAGATTGATTGTGATTAGAGAGATTGGATTGCCAAGGAATTGAGATCCAATCAATTTCAATCTGCCATAGATCTACTCATATGATTGAGAAAGGAGTTGAGACCCATTTGATTCATTGTCGATTATGATATCTCCAATCCCTAATGAATCTTTCTCCTTGTTATTTCTATTTCATTTAATTTCCCAGCATCCATTCCCTTTACATTTGATGCAATTTACATTCTGCACTTTAAATTCCTTGTACTTTACCTTCTGATTATCAGTTTCAATCAATTCATCACTGTTAGCTTAACTAAATTCATCACCATACTAAAATTGCTTGATCCATCATTCCATGTGGGATCGACCTCACTCTAGTGAGTTAATACTACTTGATGCGACCCGGTACACTTGCCGGTTAGTCTGAATGGAAATCTTAATTTTCCATCATCAAGTTTTTGGCACCGTTGCCAGGGATTGATTAGATTGACAATGATTAAGTAAGGTGATAATATAGATTAATCATTTTTCTTTTGTTTTTACAAAGCACATTAACTAATTGAGAGTTTGTTTCTACTAACCATATCTTCACTCTAGCAACAGAATGCTTTGTTTGTGTTAGTTTGTTTATGTTTGTATGCTAGGAGGGAGAAGAGGTGAATCCACCTCCTTTGATTCTGAACCAGAGAAAACTTTCTTGAGATTGAGAAGAGAAGCAAGAGGTGTTACCAACCTACTTTCCTTTATTAACTATTTATTATTGAGCCTTTAGTTCGATATTGCGTTTCAGTTTTTAAAAACATTCCAGAAAAATTTTGTTTTTGATTATCAAAATCATATATCAAACATTTCAAAGTAATAATAATCACATAATTATTAATAATAATATGTCATACAAAAGATTTCAAATAAAACTTAGATACAAATCCTATCCCTCTGTATAAAATAAAAATCTTAAGCAATAAGGGCGAGGGAACTCTATGAAAGAAGTAAATTAACTCATACACTTAACTCATAAATAAATTCTATAATCGCCCGCAGCTTCAAACTGAGTCTTCGAACCTGTGTCACTGAAAAGGTGGAGGATTCTTGGGGTGAGAACAAACCACACGTTCTCAGTAGGGAATGGGAATGCCGTAAAAGTAATGAAATAAAATGCAAATAATTAACATACTCAAGAAAGCTATACTTCATCAAACCTTTTCAATATACTCTTAGCTTTACTTTAACTAATTGATCACCTCTTTCGAAGACTCTAAACTCAAAACAGATCTCAATGACAAGATTAATTATATCAATCATTTTTCAGCCACTTAATTAATTCTCAATCACAACGTCAATTATTAATCTCTTTAAAACATTCAGAAACTAAAAGTACAAGCAAGATATTTAATTCAACATACAAACAAATCACAAGACAAGTAGCAAAATTACAAAGAAATAAAACAAGCAAACACAATCAAATGCAGATGCGCAAATAAGGATGATGCATGTCTAGCCCTAGTGCAGGTAATGAGCTCATTTGTTGGTTTCTACCCTCTCCCGACGTAACCCGAAGCAGCTGAAACGGGTATGGCTTTCCAGTTGGCTATACCCCTGTGTACAGGAAATAACCCCTCTGCCACCACAGGGTCCACTGCACGCAGGAAATAACACATCTGCCGCTGCAGGGATGTATGCCGACACACCTTCTGTATACAGGAAATAACCCCTCTGCCACTACAGAAATGGAACAGGTGGTCACAGTACTTCTGTAGCAGAAAATAACCCCTCTGCCTTACAGAATTAAAATATGGATCTGTACCGCAGGAAAGCATTCTCAGTGGTCGCACCACTATCTATTTGACGACCTTAATGCAACAGAAGATCATACAAGTATATCTGGCGTTGCCTTAACGCAACAAATGAATAAACACATCTCTTGGGTTGCCTCAAGCAACAAATGACCTTTCAACAGGTCCTCTGCTTTTTATTCTCTTTTATAATCATAAATACGCAAGCAGGACAAAACCCACGTCCTTGCCAACAATTTCATAAACTGAATACCTTTCCTCAAAAGAATCAGTGTAAGTAACATCATAAGTTATCATTCTCGTTATTCATCTCCAGTTACATATTCATATACAATATATCTCTCTTTCTTTATTCAATCATGTTGTACAAACTTTACGACTTCCACTCTTGAAATCTCTTAACTCGAACCAATTTTAAAACTATTTTCTAGTTTAATTTTCTTTCAAAAGACTCAAAAAAATAATTTATTTTAAATTCATTAAACACTTTTCAAAACATAACCTCTCATTAGAAGTAATCAAATAAAACTTTCTCTCAAGTTTACTAACTTCCCAAAGACTCAAAAATAATCTCTCTTTACTATTCAAATTCAAATATTATTATTTCAGCAAACTTCTAAAAAGATAATCCTTTATTTCAAACCCAAAACATAACTCCTTTCATATTAAACGAAACTCGAAACATAATTATTTCTATTCTTAATAAATCAACTCAAAATGGAGTCCTTTTCGTATAAATCCAGCTTAAACATAATATTTTTTTTCTCAATGAATAAAACTGAAAAACATAATTCATTTCTTTTCTTAATAAATCAAAATCAAATAATATAATCTCCCAAATCCAAATCTTTTAAAATAACATTTCAGACAAGGCCTCAATTTTTATAAAATTTTGGCAGCACCTCCCCTAAAACTCAGATTTAACCACCCTTACGGGTTCCCTCTTTCTCAACAATTTCTCTACCTTTTCTCAACAAGTATCAAATTAAAAGTTCTCAATTAATCAGAAAATCCACAATTCGCAATTCCCACATAATCCATCAATCTAACTTCAAACTCATCAATTCATAAATTATGTTAACCAAAAGACTAATAGTTCCTTATTCCCAAATATTCAAACACATTATCACCCAACTTAACCAGAATTTTAGCAACATTGACACCAAAACACACAAAAATATGTATTATTCACAAAATCTTGGTTCTCCTATAATCCACTATTATGTTCACCCAAGAATTCAGCTTCATATAGTTTCCAATCATTACAAATTATCTTTATACTTTTTTTTAAAATAACTGCATTAGTTACAATTCATATTTTAAGGAATTAATTTAACAATTGATTTACATTATCTTTACAATTCACGAGTTCAAACCTAGCTTATCAAAAATCAATTCAACATCTAATGTATTGCCTACAAGCAAAACAGAATCTCCAGCAAACGTTCACCAAGCAATCCTCAATTCACATTTTGCTATAATCAAAGCACAAACATAACGTACTCATAGCTAGACCAACTAATCAAGATTAAGTAAAATAATCAAACCACTGATCATTATCATAACAACCATAAAAGTAGTCACAGTTCACAGCCACAACCAGAATCAATAAATCATGACACAGAAAATTAGTACAGCCTTTACAGAATTAGTTATATACCCTTAAAGTTACTATATTATTTCAGAAAATTAGGTTCTCAAGACAGTTTAATCCTTTAAGTTCTAATACTTCAATAACCACCAAAACGAATTTCAGCCAGTCACAAGTCAATTTCACAGCCATTCCAATACATTAGATAACTAAAATCAACAGCAAGCACTTATTCTCAATAATCAGAATATAGCCACAACTCAACCAATTTAGAATAATCACATAAAATCAGAATTTTCAACAATTACATCAAAATCAGAAAACTAATACCAATCACAGCCTTAACCATAATTAATCTTATCAATTAATCAATCACTCACAACAAGAACACCCAATGATATTCACAGCCACACTCTAAAATCAATAAATTAATTGAAATACTAGAAAATCATCTCAATACTAAACTTAATCCAAATTTCACAATCTCAAATCAATTAAGCTTATTCCTATCAATTAATCATAATTATGAATTATTTGCAATTACTCACTAAGCCTCATTGGCATTCATAAGTTAAAACTGTTAATTTTGAAATAAATCCCCTACCTCGATGTCGTAACTCATGAAAATCGCCAAACACAGCATCTCCATTAGCAGTTCCAACACTCGTTTTGTTTCCTAGGCAGCAACCAAAGTGGTTCTGGGCAGCTCCAATATTGGTTCCTAGTGGCAGAGGGCTCCGGTAACTACGAAACCTGAAGTAGAGGCAGGGCAGCATATGGTAGTATAGAATAAGAGCAACATCAGTTTCTTCTGTCAATATCTCCTTCCCCGGCAAGCTTCAATGGTGACAGTGGCAGCATCCTCCAAACTTGATTGTGGCAGAACAGCGACTCTAATGGGGGAATAAGACTCACCAACGACCCTGACAGCGGCGGAGATCCTTTCTCCCTCTCCTCTGTGTGTATTCTGCAATGGTGACAGCTTGGACAGTAGAGGCGGCATCAACCTAGCAGAATAGTGACAGAATGACGGCGCAACACGGAGGTTTTCATTCCTCTCTCGGGCTCCCTCTCTCTCTGCGGGTTCTTCTCAGGCGGTGGCGGTGGCTTGCATCGATGGCATCTAGGCACGACGGCGATGGCGCGGCTATGCTTCCTGCGATGAGCAAGCTCTCTCTTCTCCACCCTTCATGCTTGATGGCGATGACTACGGCTCCCTTTGAAGCAGCGGCGACGTCGGCCTCGTGGCAGCAGAGCGCGACCATAATGAAGCTGCATCTCCCTCCTCCGCGTCACTCTTCTCTCCTGGCGACAGCAACGGTGACGGCACTCCTCGCCGGAACCGCAAATGGCGACGAGGACGGCGGCGGAGGCAACGACGTCTCCCTCCTCTCTGAATCTTTCGTCTCTCTCTCCATGAGTGTGGGTGTTTTGTGCGTTGGTAGGTGAAGGAGAAATTGGGTGAAGGCTGTGTTTCAGAGGCTAAGGAAAGGGAAACAGTAGGGTTAGGGTTTCTGAGATTTGGGAATTAGGGTTTTTGATTCAAATTGGGAATTTAGGTTTAGGAATTAGGGATTTTATAAAAGAATATGGATAGATATGAATAGATGTTTTGATAAAATTGAAGGGTAGAGTAATTTTAAAATCAAACATACTCTATTAAAAATATCTAGGAACATTATTTATCAACATATTTCTAAGCTCAATCAATTATTTCTAATTTAAAATATAAAATGAACATATTAATCACATTTTCATAAAATTCTTCTTATTTTTCAATTATCAAAATTATAATTTCAATTATACCAAATATCTAATAAAGATTATATAAAAATTCTATTTAATTTAAACTTCAATTATCATGGAACTCCATTTAATTACCTTTAGTAAAATAATTTTCTTAACATAAAATTATCAACAAATATAATAATTCACAAATAACTAATTATTTGATTTTGAAAAGCTAGGGTTGTTACATTCTACTCACCTTGGAAAAATTTTCGCCCTCGAAAATTGTTAGAATAAGATAAGTTTAAACTGAAATCAAAGAAAGCATAATATATGGATAGAAACATAGGCATTGTCAAAGATGAAAATTCAAAGAGTTACGTAAGAAATCAGATTCATAAGCAAGCAAAGGTATACAAGAAAGACAAAGTATGTTTGGGAACAATCAAATCACATTCTAAGGAAGAAATTCAAACCAGAGAATTCCAATGAAAGCAATGAAGAAAAAGATGGCACGAGTTCATGTGGCATGAATAAAGATTATACGTCGAATCGAAGCTAACTTCATAACCTCTAACGCTCCCAAACCCCGTGAGTCACATCACCTATAACTTCTATTTCGTCTATGATAACCTATTAGTGTTTCCATATACATAAATCATTAGTATTAAGTTGGCCAGACCGAATACCATGAGGCATGCAATGGTAGACTAACAGCGTTAATCATCAGACAGTCATGCATATAAAACTCAAACTCTTGTTATCAGAACAAGTCACAAAGCATGACAGACACTCAGAGTATGCAGTGATGCATAGTCAGTCCATTCCCAAGGCTCTAACAGGAACGAACTCCTCTGATACCATTTGTAACGACCCAACTTCCAAAACGTCATGATCGTACCGAAAGTGAGGCGTTACCAACCTGCTTTCCTTTATTAACTATTTATTATTGAGCCTTTAGTTCGATATTGCGTTTCAGTTTTTTAAAAAATTCCAGAAAAATTTTGTTTTTGTTTATTAAAAGTCATATATCAAAGATCACCAGGTAATAATAATCACATAATTATTAATAATAATATCTGTCATACAAAAGATTTCAAAAAAACTCAGATACAAATCCTATCCCTCTGTATAAAATAAAAATCTTAAGCAATAAGGGCGAGGGAACTCTATGAAAGCAGTAAATTAACTCATACACTTAACTCATAAATAAATTCTATAATCGTCCGCAGCTTCAAACTGAGTCTTCGAACCTGTGTCACTGAAAAGGTGGAGGATTTTTGGGGTGAGAACAAACCACACGTTCTCAATAGGGAATGGGAATGCCGTAAAAGTAATAAAATAAAATGCAAATAATTAACATAATCAAGAAAGCTATATTTCATCAAACCTTTTGAATATACTCTTAGCTTTACTTTAACTAATTGATCACCTCTTTCGAAGACTCTAAACTCAAAACAGATCTCAATGACAAGATTAATTATATCAATCATTTTTCAGCCACTTAATTAATTCTCAATCACAACCTCAATTATTAATCTCTTTAAAACATTCAAAAACTAAAAGTACAAGCAAGATATTTAATTCAACATACAAACAAATCACAAGACAAGCAGCAAAATTACAAAGAAATAAAACAAGCAAACACAATCAAATGCAGATGCGCAAATAAGGATGATGCATGTCTAGCCCTAGTGCAAGTAATGAGCTCATTTGTTGGTTTCTACCCGCTCCCAACGTAACCCGAAGCAGCTGAAACGGGTATGGCTTTCCAGTTGGCTATACCACTGTGTACAGGAAATAACCACTCTGCCACCACAGGGTCCACTGCACGCAGAAAATAACGCATCTGCCACTGCAGGGATGTATGCCGACACACCTTCTGTATACAGGAAATAACCCCTCTGCCACTACAGAAATGGAACAGGTGGTCACGGTACTTCTGTAGCAGGAAATAACCCCTCTATCTTACAGAATTAAAATATGGATCTGTACCGCAGGAAAGCGTTCTCAGTGGTCGCACCACTATCTATCTGACTGCCTCAATGCAGCAGATGATCATACAAGTATATCTGGCATTGCCTTAACGCAACAAATGAATAAACACATCTCTTGGGTTGCCTCAAGCAACAAATGACCTTTCAACAGGTCCTCTGCTTTTTATTCTCTTTTATAATTATAAATACGCAAGCGGGACAAAACCCACGTCCTTGCCAATAATTTCATAAACTGAATACCTTTCCTCAAAAGAATCAGTGTAATTAACATCATAAGTTATCATTCTCGTTATTCATCTCCAGTTACATATTCTTATACAATATCTCTCTCTTTCTTTATTCAATCATGTTGTACAAACTTTACGACTTCCACTTTTGCAACCTCTTAACTCGAACGAATTTTAAAACTATTTTCTAGTTTAATTTTCTTTCAAAAGACTCAAAAAAATCATTTATTTTAAATTCATTAAACACTTTTCAAAACATAACCTCTCATTAGAAATAATCAAATAAAACTCTTTCTCAAGTTTACTAACTTCCCAAAGACTCAAAAATAATCTCTCTTTACTATTCAAATTCAAATATTATTATTTCACCAAACTCCTAAAAAGATAATCGTTTCTTTCAAACCCAAAACATAACTCCTTTCATATTAAATCAAACTCGAAACATAATTATTTCTATTCTTAATAAATCAACTCAAAATGGAGTCCTTTTCGTATAAATCCAGCTTAAACATAATATTTTTTTTCTCAATGAATAAAACTGAAAAACATAATTCATTTCTTTTCTTAGTAAATCAAAATCAAATAATATAATCTCCTAAATCCAAATCTTTTAAAATAACATTTCAGACAAGGACTCAGTTTTTATAAAATTTCGGCAGCACCTCCCCTAAAACTCAGATTTAACCACCCTTACGGGTTCCCTCTTTCTCAACAATTTCTCTACCTTTTCTCAACAAGTATCAAATTAAAAGTTCTCAATTAATCAGAAAATCCACAATTCGCAATTCCCACATAATCCATCAATCTAACTTCAAACTCATCAATTCATAAATTATGTTAACTAAAAGACTAATAGTTCCTCATTCCCAAATATTCAAACACATTATCACCCAACTTAACCAGAATTTTAGCAACATTGACACCAAAACACACAAAAATATGTATTATTCACAAAATCTTGGTTCTCCTATAATCAACTATTATGTTCACCAAAGAATTCAGCTTCATATAGTTTCCAATCATTACAAATTATCTTTATACTTTTTTTTAAAATAACTGCATTAGTTACAATTCAGATTTTAAGGAATTAATTTAACAATTGATTTACATTCTCTTTACAATTCACGAGTTCAAACCTAGCTAATCAAAAATCAATTCAACATCCAATGTATTGCCTACAAGCAAAATCAGAATCTCCAGCAAACGTTCACCAAGCAATCCTCAATTCACATTTTGCTATAATCAAAGCACAAACATAACGTACCCATAGCTAGCGCAACTAATCAGGATTAAGTAAAACAATCAAACCACTGATCATTATCATAACAACCACAAAATTAGTCACAGTTCACAGCCAGAACCAGAATCAATAAATCATGACACAGAAAATTAGTACAGCCTTTACAGAATTAGTTATATACCCTTAAAGTTACTATATTATTTCAGAAAATCAGGTTCTCAAGACAGTTTAATCCTTTAAGTTCTAATCCTTCAATAACCGCCAAAATGAATTTCAGCCAGTCACAAGTCAATTCCACAGCCATTCCAATACATTAGATAACTAAAATCAACAGCAAGTACTTATTCTCAATAATCAGAATATAGCCACAACTTAACCAATTTAGAATAATCGCATAAAATCAGAATTTTCAATAATTACATCAAAATCAAAAAACCAATACCAATCACAGCCTCAACCAGAATTAATCTTATCAATTAATGAATCACTCACAATAAGAACACCCAATGATATTCACAGCCACACTCTAAAACCAATAAATTAATTGAAATACTAGAAAATCATCTCAATACTAAACTTAACCCAAATTTCACAACCTCAAATCAATCAAGCTTATTCCTATTAATTAATCACAATTATGAATTATTTGCAATTACTCACTAAACCTCATTGGCATTCATAAGTTAAAACTGTTAATTTTGAAATAAATCCCCTACCTCGATTTCGAAACTCACAAAAATCGCCAAATACAGCAGCTCCATTAGCCGTTCCAACACTCGTTTTGTTTCCTGGGCAGCAACCAAAGTGGTTCTGGGCAGCTCCAATATTGGTTCCTAGTGGCAGAGGGCCTCGGTAACTACAAAACCTGAAGTAGAGGCAGAGCAGCATAGAGTAGTATAGAATAAGAGCAACATCAGTTTCTTCTGTCAATATCTCCTTCCTCGGCAAGCTTCAATGGTGACAGTGGCAGCGTCCTCCTCCAAACTTGATGGTGGCAGAACAGCGACTCTGATGGTGGCACAAGACCAACCAACGACCCTGACAGTGGCGGAGATCCTTTCTCCCTCTCCTCTGTGTGTATTCTGCAATGGTGACAGCTTGGACAGTAGAGGCGGCATCAACCCAGCAGAATAGTGACAGAATGATGGCGCAACACGGAGGTTTGCGTTCCTCTCTCGGGCTCCATCTCTCTCTGTGGGTTCTTCTCAGGCGGCGGCGGTGGCTTGCATCAATGGCATCTAGGCACGACGACGATGGCGCGGCTATGCTTCCTACGATGAGCAAGCTCTCTCTTCTCCACCCTTCATGCTTGATGGTGATGACTACGGCTCCCTTCGAAGCAGCGGCGACGGCGGCCTCGTGGCAGCAGAGCGCGACGACAATGAAGCTTCATCTCCCTCCCCTGCGTCACTCTTCTCTCCTGGTGACAGCAACGGCGACGGCACTCCTCATCGGCACCACAAACGGCAATAAGGACGGCGGCAGTGGCAACGGCGTCTCCCTCCTCTCTGAATCTTTCGTCTTTCTCTCCGTGGGTGTGGGTGTTTTGTGCGTTGGTCGGTGAAGGAGAAAGGGGGTGAAGGCTGTGTTTCAGAGGCTGAGGAAAGGGAAACAGTAGGGTTAGGGTTTCTGGGATTTGGGAATTAGGGTTTCTGATTCAATTTGGAATTTAGGTTTAGGAATTAGGGATTTTATAAAAGAATATGGATAGATATGAATAGATATTTTGATAAAATTGAATGGTAGAGTAATTTTAAAATTAAATATACTCTGTTAAAAATATTTAGGAACATTATTTATTAACATATTTCTAAGCTCAATCAATTATTTCTAATTTAAAATATAAAATGAACATATAATTTCAATTATACCAAATATCTAATAAAGATTATATAAAAATTCTAATTAATTTAAACTTCAATTATCATGGAACTCCATTTAATTACCTTTAGTAAAATACGTTTCTTAAAATAAAATTATGAACAAATATAATAATTCACAAATAACTAATTATTTGATTTTCAAAAACTAGGGTTGTTACAAGAGGGAAGGGAGTGATTAGAGAAGAAGAATTAGAAGAGGAAGATCGAGAGATGGAGGGTAACATCCCTAATCCACCTGAGGATGTGGCCAACAACAATAGTCAACCTCAGAGAAAAGTCTTAGCCTCTTACACTATACCCAACCCAAGGAATTGTGGGAGCAGTATTTTAACTCCCAATGTCCATGCTAACAACTTCGAACTCAAACATCAACTTATCACTCTAGTTCACAACAATTGTCAATATGGAGGAAGTGTTGCTGAAGATCCAAACCAACACCTCTCTGTGTTTTTGAGAATTTGTGACACTATCAAAACTAATAGAGTCCACCCTAACATCTATAAGCTTTTGTTATTCCTATTTTCCCTGGGAGACAAAGCCATACATTGGTTAGAGACATTCCCAAAAGAGAGCATCACCAATTGGGATGATCTAGTCAGTAAATTCCTAGCCAAATTCTACCCCCTTCAAAGAGTCATCAAATTGAAAACGGATGAGCAAACCTTTAGACAACAAGAAGGAGAGTCATTATATGAAGCTTGGGAGAGGTATAAAGCTTTGATTAAGAGGTGTCTAGAGGAAATGTTCAGTGAATGGGTTGAGCTACAAAATTTCTATGAGGGCTTGTCCTTAAGTTCAAGAAAAGCTTTGGATTATTCTTCAGGAGGATCCTTACAAATGATGAAAACTGCTCAAGAGGCACATGATCTTATAGACATGGTGGCCAACAATGAGTATTTCTACTCCTCTGAAAGGCAAGCAGCTCCAAAGAGAGGCGTATTTGAACTTGAAGGTGTTGATACAATCTTGGCTTAAAACAAGATTATGCATCAACAACTTCAACGAAAGATTGAAATGATGTCAAAGAGGATGGATGGGCTACAACTTGCAGCAGTGAGCACAGCAAGTTAACCACCAGTGGTATGGGGACAACAAGAAGAGAGCTGTGAGAAGCAGCAGCCTGAACAAGTGCAATACATGCATAATCAAGGATCTGGACAGAATGAGTTCCATGGAGACACCTACAACTCATCTTGGAGGAACTATCCCAATTTGAGGTGGGGAGAGAACCAAAACCAGCAACCTTGGCAGAGAAACTCCAACCAAAACAACTCCCAAAACACCAACCATCAAAACCATCAAAACACTAACCAAAACTCATACACAAAACTACAAAATAACCACCCTACATCCACTTTTTATCCACCAACTAACCCAACAGCTAACCAAAACAACTTTCCTTCACCATCTACATCCCATGCTCAGCCACAACCAAATCAAGAATCCAAAAGAATCTCCAATTTGGAGATGATGATGGACAAAATGATCAAGCATCAAGAATTGGCCAATAAGAACCATGAAGTTTCACTAAGGAATTTATAAAGACAAATTGGACAAATGTCCAAGCAAACAGCTACTGACAGACCAACCATTGCACTTCCTAGTGACACCATTTCCAACCCCAAGGAAGAATGCAAAGCAATCCAATTAAGGAGTGGAAAGACTGTAAAGAATAACAAAGGTGTTGGAAAGAAATAAGTAGAAAAAGACAAGCATGACCAAGATATGTCCAATAAGAAGGAAGAAGAACCACAAGCTTCAAAGAAGGGAAAACAAGTCATGGAAGGGCATCCACAAGAAAAGAGGAAGGAGGTGAAGCCTTACACTCCTTCTCTTCCATACCCTCAAAGGTTGTAAAGAGAACTCAAAGATCAACAATTCTCCAAGTTCCTAGATGTTTTTAAGAAGCTTGAAATTAACCTCCCACTTGCTGAAGCATTGGAGCAGATGCCTCTATATGCAAAATTCCTCAAAGAACTCATCAAAAAGAAGAGAAGCTGGGACAAAAAAGAAACTATGATCCTAACCCAAGAGTGTAGTGCTGTGATTCAGAAAGGCCTGCCACCTAAACTTAAGATCCTAGAAGTTTCTTTCTATCATGTACCATTGGCAACATGTCAATTGGTAAGGCTTTGTGTGATTTAGGCTCAAGCATCAACTTAATGCCACTCTCCATGATGAGAAAGCTATCCATTGAAGAGGTGAAGCCTACAAGAATGTCTTTGCAACTAGCCGATAGGTCACTTATCAGATATAATGGAGTGGTGGAGAATCTCCTAGTTAAGGTGTAAAAGTTCATATTTCCACCAGATTTTGTGATCCTAGATTTAGATGAAGAAGGAAATGGTTCCATCATATTGGGAAGGCCTTTTCTAGCCAGTAAAGAATGTCATAAAAATAGTCGCGTTGTAGATATAGTCTCTAAACCAACAAAAATCCCTTTCGTGCAAACGTTTTAGTTGTCACAAGTAACAAACCCCTTAAAATTGATAACCGAGTATTTAAACCTCGGGTCGTCTTCTCAAGGAACTGCAGGGAAGTATGTTCTTATTATTGGTTATGAAGATTGTAAATTCGGGGTTTTAAGAATGAGGAACAAATATGACAAATGATTTAAATAGCAATTAAAATAAATAAATACTGTAAAGCAAACTTTTGGCAAGGTATGAGAAATTGGAAGTCCAGACTTAGTTATCCCTTTCAACAATAATGAAAGTTGAATCTTAATTCCACTTGGTTAACTTTTACTAAAGTAAAGGTAAGTCAAGGGACTAATTAGTTTGATCTTCGAATCCTATTTATTTCCTAAGAAAAGGTTGGGATTATTGAAGCTCAGTTCAATTAGCAAAGATAACAGTTATCAATTATGTTGAGATAAGATAACTCTTGAGTTACTACTTTCTTAACCAAGACCAAAGGAAGAAAAAGTAAATTTGCTAGAATAAAAATGCCTTCAGATGTAAAGCAACAATAACATAAATTAAAGAAAGCAATCATGAATTGAAATACCTCAATTAACATTAATAAGGGAAATTATAATCTAACATGAAGAGTTCATAAACTAAGTTGGAAGAATAAATAAAAATAAAGAACCTAGGATTGAGTGTTACTCCTAAAACTAAGAGAAGTCCTAAATCCTAAGAGAGAGAGAGAGGAGAGAACCTCTCTCAAAACTAAATCTAAATCATGAAAACTAAACAAAAGTGGTGTCCCCCTGAATGAATGCATTCCCTCACTTCATAACCTCTGGTCTATGCCTTCTGGACTTGGATTTGGGCCAAAAAGGGCTTCAGAGATTGCTGGGAGCATTTTCTGCAATTTCTGGTGCGTGGCCTCTGTCATGCGTCCGCGTGGGTCACGCGGTCGCATCGTTCGGAGCTTTTCCTTACCATGCGGTCGCGTCAGTCATGCGACCGCGTCATATTCGTTCTGCTTAAGGCGCGCGGTCGCGTTAGTCATGCGGCCGCGTCGCTGTTGATTCGCGCTTGGAGCGCGATCGCGTCGTCCATGCGATCGCGTGGATGCCAGTTTCTTCAAAACTCCGTTTTGCACTTTCCTTCCATTTTTGTATGTTTCCTGTCCATCCTTTAAGTCATTCCTACCTTAGAAGATCTGAAACTACTCAACACACTAATCACGGCATCGAATGAAATTAAAGGTGATTAAAATAATTAATTTAAAAGCATAGAAAACATGTTTTTCACATACATCACATAATAAGGAAGGGACAGTAAAACCATGCAATTAACATGAATAAGTGGGTGAAGGTTTGAATAAATCACTCAAACTAAGCACAAAATATATCATAAAATATAGGTTTATCAACCTCCCCACACTTAAACAATAGCATGTCCTCATGCTAAATCCAAGGTAATAAGTAAGTTTAAAGTGATGGAATGTCATTGATGAGCAGATAATTTATACGCTTTTTGGCATTGTTTTTAGTATGTTTTTAGTAGGATCTAGTTACTTTTAGGGATGTTTTCATTAGTTTTTATGTTAAATTCACATTTCTGGACTTTACTATGAGTTTGTGTGTTTTTCTGTGATTTCAGGTATTTTTTGGCTGAAATTGAGGGACTTGAGCAAAAATTAGATTCAGAGGTTGAAGAAGGACTGCTGATGCTGTTGGATTCTGACCTCCCTGCACTCAAAGTGGATTTTCTGGAGCTACAGAACTTCAAATGGCGCGCTTCCAATTCCGTTGGAAAGTAGACATCCAGGGCTTTCCAGCAATGTATAATAGTCCATACTTTGCCCAAGTTTAGACGACGCAAACTGGCGTTCAACGCCAGCTTTCTGCCCAAATCTGGCGTCCAGCGCCAGAAAAGGAGCCAAAACCAGAGTTGAACGCCCAAACTGGCACAAAAGCTGGCGTTCAACTCCAAGAAAGACCACTACACGTGCAACACTCAAGCTCAGCCCAAGCACACACCAAGTGGGCCCCGGAAGTGGATTTATTCATCAATTACTTACTTCTGTAAACCCTAGTAGCTAGTTTATTATAAATAGGACATTTCACTATTGTATTTGACATCTTTGGATTACCTTTTGATCCTTTGATCATCTTTGGATCTTTGGATGCCTGGTTCTTAGATCAGAGGGGCTGGCCATTCGGCCATGCCTGGACCTTTCACTTATGTATTTTTAACGGTAGAGTTTCTACACTCCATAGATTGAGATGTGGAGCTCTGCTGTTCCTCAAAGATTAATGCAAAGTACTACTGTTTTCTATTCAATTCATCTTATATCGCTTCTAAGATATTCATTCACTCTTCAACCTGAATGTGATGAACGTGACAATCATCATCATTCCCTATGAACGCGTGCCTGACAACCACTTCCGTTCTACCTTCGACTGAATGAATATCTCTTAGATCTCTTAATCAGAATCTTCGTGGTGTAAGCTAGAATGATGGCGGCATTCAAGAGAATCCGGATGGTCTAAACCTTGTCTGTGGTATTCCGAGTAGGATTCAATGAATGAATGACTGTGACGAGCTCCAAACTCCCGATTGCTGGGCGTTAGTGACAGACGCAAAAGGATAGTAAATCCTATTCCAGCATGATCGATAATCGACAGATGAATAGCCGTGCCGTGACAGGGTGCGTTGACCATTTCACTGAGAGGATAAGATGAAACCATTGACAAGGGTGATGCCTCCAGACGATTAGCC
>NC_029788.2:53838023-53842315 GCF_000816755.2 Arachis ipaensis
CTGAAATTCTCACCAATGATTTACATAAGTATTTCTATCCCTATTTTATTAATTAATTTCGAAAACCTCATTACTATTTTATATCTGCCTGACTGAGATTTACAAGGTGACCATAGCTTGCTTCATACCAACAATCTCCGTGGGATTCGACCCTTACTCACGTAAGGTATTACTTGGACGACCCAGTGCACTTGCTGGTTAGTTGTGCGAAGTTGTGAACCATGGTATTGGCATCATGTTTTTGGCGTCATTACCAGGGAAAGAAAGAGCGATGAATTTTACATAATTAAAGTGTAATCACAATTTATGCGCACCAAGTTTTTGGCGCCGTTGCCGGGGATTGTTCGAGTTTGGACAACTGACGGTTCATCTTGTTGCTCAGATTAGGTAATTTTCTTTTTGTTTTATTTTCAAAAAAATTAAAAAAAAAATCTTTCAAAAATTTTCTCATATGTTTTCGAAAAAATTTTAGATTCAAAATTTTTAAGAATGAATTCTAGTGTTTCATGAAGCATGTGAAGCCTGGCTGGCTGCAAAGCCATGTCTAAATTCTTTTGGACTGAGGCTTCCAAACCATCAGCATAGAGGCAAGTTACATATTTGATAAGTAATGAGCAGTATATTCTGATATCTTGCTGAAGCTTGGCTGGCCATTGGCCATGTCTAGTGTTTTGGACCGGAGCTTTCATTGAAAGCTTGGCTGGCTGATGAGCCATGTCTAATTCCTGGACTGAAGTTTTAGACTAAGAATGCAAGATTCCTGGAATTCATATTAAAAATTTTGGAATCTTTATTTTCCTTTTTCAATTAATTTTCGAAAAATCCAAAAAAATTAGAAAATCATAAAAATCAAAAATATTTTTCTGTTTCTTGTTTGAGTGTTGAGTCATGTTATAAGTTTGGTGTCAATTGCATGTGCATCTTGCATTTTTCGAAAATTCATGCATTCATAGTGTTCTTCATGATCTTCAAGTTGTTCTTGGTAAGTTCTCTTGTTTGATCTTTGCATTTGCATGTTTTGTGTCTTTTCTTGTTTTTCATATGCATTCTTGAATTCTTAGTGTCTAAGCATTAAAGAATTCTAAGTTTGGTGTCTTGCATGTTTTCTTTGCATTAAAAATTTTTCAAAAATATGTTCTTGGTGTTCATCATGATCTTCATAGTGTTCTTGGTGTTCATCTTGACATTCATAGCATTCTTGCATGCATCACATGTTTTGATCTAAAAATTTCATGCATTGCATCTTTTTAGTGTTTTTCTCTCTCATCATAAAAAATTCAAAAATCAAAAAAATATCTTTCCCTTTTTCTCTCTCAAAATTTCGAAAATTAGATTTGACTTTTTCAAAAATTTTTAAAAAATCTAGTTGTTTTTATGAGTCAAATCAAATTTTCAATTTAAAAATCTCATCTTTTTCAAAATCTTTTTCAAAAATCAAATCTTTTTCAAAAACTAATTTCAATCATATCTTTTCAAAATATCTTCTTATCATATCTTTTTCAAAAATTTGATTTCAAAATATCTTCTCTAACTTCCTAACTTCTTATCTTTTCAAAATTTGTTTCAACTAACTAACTAACTTTTTGTTTGTTTCTTATCTTTTTCAAAACTACCTAACTAACTCTCTCTCTCTCTAATTTTCAAAAATATCTTCCCTCTTTTTCAAAAATCTCTTTTTAATTAACTAATTATTTTAATTTTTAAATCTTAATTTTTGAAAATTACTAACATTTTTCAAAAACTATTTTCAAAAATCACTAACTCTTTTTCAAAAATTATTTTCGAAAATTCCTTCTCTCTCATCCCCTTCTATCTATTTATTCATCTACTAACATCTCTTCCTCACACCACCAAAAATCCGAACCCTCTCTTTCTCTGAGTTCAGAGTTTTTCTTCTTTTCTTCTACTAACACAAGGACCTCTATACTGTGGTATAAAGGATCCATATTATTATTATTATTTTTTCTGTGCCCTCTTTTTTTTCATATGAGCAGGAGCAAGGACAAAAATATTCTTGTTGAAGCAGATCCAGAACCTGAAAGGACTCTGAAGAGAAAAATAAGAGAAGCTAAAATACAACAATCCAGAGATAACTTTTCAGAAATTTTCGAACAAGAAGAGGAGATGGCAGCCGAAAATAATAATAATGCAAGGAGAATGCTTGGTGACTTTACTGCACCTAATTCCAATTTACATGGAAGAAGCATGTAGACCCCATCTAGCTTGGCAAACATAGTCTCTGATCTATCTAAGGCCACTCTAAGTTTCATGAATGAAACAAGGTCCTTCATTAGAAATTTGGAAGCACAAGTGGGCCAGCTGAGTAAAAGGATCATTGAAATCCCTCCCAGTACTCTCCCAAGCAATACAGAAGGGAATCCAAAAGGAGAGTGCAAGGCCATTGACATAAGCAAAATGGCCGAACCCAAAGAGGGAAAGGAGGACGTGAATCCCAAGGAGGAAGACCTCCTGGGACGTCCAGATGGCAACAAATGGGCGTTGAACGCCCAAAATGGGCACCAACCTGGCGCTGAACGTCCAGAGTTGTGTGCAAGGGCATTTTGCATGCCTAAATTGGTGCAGGGATGTAAATGCCTTGACACCTCAAGATCTGTGGACCCCACAGGATCATCTCAGGATCTGTGGACCCCACAGGATCATCTCAGGATTTGTGGTCCCCACAGGATCCCCACCTACCTCATCATCTCTCTTTCCATTCATGATCATCCCTTCTGTTTTCCATTTACCACTCACATCCATACACCCACTACCTTCAAAATTCAGCATCTCTCTCCCACCCAATCCCACCCATATGGCCGAATACACACTCCCATCCATCTCCTCTATATCTTCTTCTTCTTCTTCTATTCTTTCTTCTTTTGCTCGAGGGCGAGCAACATTCTAAGTTTGAATGTTTGTGTCTTCATTACATGATCATTAGTAGTTAGTAACTATGTCTTAAAGTTATGAATGTCCTATGAATCCATCACCTCTCTTAAATGAAAAATGTTTTAATTCAAAAAAAGCAAGAAGTACATGAGTTTTGAATTTATCCTTGAACTTAGCTTAATTATATTAATGTGGTGACAATGCTTCTTGTTTTCTGAATGTATGCTTGAATAGTGCATATGTCTTTTGAAGTAGTTGTTTAAGAATGTTAAATATGTTGGCTCTTGAAAGAATGATGACTAGGAGACATGTTTTTTGACAATCTGAAAAATCATAAAAATGATTGTTGAAGCAAGAAAAAGCAGCAAAGAACAAAGCTTGCAGAAAAAAAAATAATAAAATAGGCGAAAAAAAATTAAAATAGAAAGAAAAAGAAAAAGCAAGCAGAAAAAGCCAAAAGCTTTTAAAACCAAGAGGCAAGAGCAAAAAGCCAATAACCCTTAAAACCAAAAGGCACTGCTGATGTTGTTGGATTCTGACCTCCCTGCACTCAAAGTGGATTTTCTGGAGCTACAAAACTCAAAATGGCGCGCTTTTAATTGCGTTGGAAAGTAGACATCCAGGGCTTTCCGCCAATGTATAATAGTCCATACTTTTCCCAAGTTTAGATGACGCAAACTGGCGTTCAACGCCAGCTTTCTGCCCAAATCTGGTGTCCAGCGCCAGAAAAGGAGCCAAAACCAGAGTTGAACGCCCAAACTGGCACAAAAGCTGGCGTTCAACTCCAAGAAGGACCTCTACACGTGCAACACTCAAGCTCAGCCGAAGCACACACCAAGTGGGCCCCGGAAGTGGATTTATGCATCAATTACTTACTTCTGTAAACCCTAGTAGCTAGTTTATTATAAATAGGACATTTCACTATTGTATTCGACATCTTTGGATTACCTTTTGATCCTTTGATCATTTTTGGATCTTTGGACGCCTGGTTCTTAGATCAGAGGGGCTGGCCATTCGGCCATGCCTGGACCTTTCACTTATGTATTTTTAACGGTAGAGTTTCTACACTCCATAGATTAAGATGTGGAGCTCTGCTATTCCTCAAAGATTAATGCAAAGTACTACTGTTTTCTATTCAATTCATCTTATTTCGCTTCTAAGATATTCATTCGCTCTTCAACCTGAATGTGATGAACGTGACAATCATCATCATTCCCTATGAACGCATGCCTGACAACCACTTCCGTTCTACCTTCGACTGAATGAATATCTCTTAGATCTCTTAATTGGAATCTTCGTGGTGTAAGCTAGAATGATGGTGGCATTCAAGAGAATCCGGAAGGTCTAAACCTTGTCTGTGGTATTCCGAGTAGGATTCAATGAATGAATGACTGTGACGAGCT
>NC_029788.2:53842787-53882394 GCF_000816755.2 Arachis ipaensis
TGGTGATGTATCACATAAAGCCAGCCATGTTAAGGAGTAAGACTGATTGGATGAAGATAGCAGGAAAGCAGAGGTTCAGAGGAACGAAAGCATCTCTATTCGCTTATCTGAAATTCTCACCAGTGATTTACATAAGTATTTCTATCCCTATTTTATTAATTAATTTCGAAAACCTCATTACTATTTTATATCTGCCTGACTGAGATTTACAAGGTGACCATAGCTTGCTTCGTACCAACAATCTCCGTGGGATTCGACCCTTACTCACGTAAGGTATTACTTGGACGACCCAGTGCACTTGCTGGTTAGTTGTGCGAAGTTGTGAACCATGGTATTGGCATCATGTTTTTTGCGCCATTACCAGGGAAAGAAAGAGCGATGAATTTTACATAATTAAAGTGTAATCACAATTTCTGCGCACCAGTCATGCAATGCATTCTAATCTAATTGCAACTACCTAAATGCAACATGCAATTCTAATTTATTCACTCATATATAAAGCTTGCAGGTAGTTAAATTAATTCACATTCTCAAGGAGTCATATATGTATATATAGCCAAGCCTTAGATAATCAATAAGCACTTTTACAATTGAGATGGGAGAAAAAGCATTTTATAAACTTGCAAGACAATTAGATAATTCAAACAGAGATAAATGTTAATGAGCTATTGAACCCTCACTGGATTTGTGTTTACTCTCTAGTCACTTAGTGTTTATTGGGTTAATCACTCTATTCCTCTTTTTATTCTTCCTTTCTATAACTTTGTTTTTCATCTAACCAATCAACAATTATAGAATACAGTCATACCAAAAATCACGAGGTCTTTAATTAAGGTTGTAATGGGGCCAAAGTAAAGGTAAGGATGTATGTATAAGGCTAAGTGAGCTAATAAGTGAATCCTTAATTAGACTAAGATCTCACCTAACATACATACTTAGTAAAACAAAACTTCTTTACCTATTTTCCCATATTTTTCCCACTTTTGGATGTTACATGCTCATGTTTCAACTTTTGTTCTTATTCCATGTGCATTGCTTTTATTTTTGCATTTGGGAAATTCTTTTGTATCCCTTTTATTAAATACTGAAAAAAAAAAATTTTTAATGCACATGGTAATTTAATCACTTTGATTTCTCATGAGCATGCTTCCCAAAAATTTCTTAGTTTGAGTTATTTTATTCCTTTCAACTCTTCTACCTTTTGTTTTTATCATCCATATTCCCAATAGGTTTCCCACATTTAAACTATTCATAATTTTCTATCTTAAGCCAACCAAGGATTCAACTTGGGATTTTATTTTGTCTTTCTGCTTAAGGCTAGTAGTGTGGCTAATAGAATAAAAGGGGATTTAAAGGCTCAAGGGGACTAACAAGAGTGATGTGAAAGGTAGGTTATTTTTGGGCTAAGTGAGCTAAAGTCAAATAATGGCCTCAATCACTCTTTTGGTATGTATCTATATTCTATATTCTATAATTGGACATATAGATTAAAGCAAAGTAAAGAACATCAGAATATAAAAGAAGGGCGGAACACACAGAAATAAAAATTATGGTTTAAATGTAACCATACAATTAAGCTCAAAACTCACAGGCTATGTGTTCTTTAGCTCAAAAATCATTTATCACTTATGTATGTCATGCAGGTTTAGTTAAAAATTCTCATTATTCTCAATGTAAAACTTATATTAAATGGCTTTAAAGTTCTAGTATTTTTTCCTTGATGAAGTGTTGTTAACTTAACTACATGATGTAATGCTATATATACAAGGTTTATGGATTTAAATCTGTTATGTTCAAGTTCCTAGCTTACTTCCTTTTTATACTTTCAATTTAAACTAAGCTATCTTATGATAAAAAGGGTAAACTATACTAATTAATCCACTAATAAGTTAGAATTGCAAACTAAAATAAATAACTAAGATATGAACTAAAGTGCAAAATGCAGAAATAGAGTAAAAATACATAAAAGTAGCAATGCATAAGTACTCAGAAAATAAAAATAAAAATAGAGAAAAATACAGAAAAATATCCAAAATAAAAGAAAAAGAGTCTGTAGTGGTTCACCAAGATAATACGCCAGAGATGGCGACCTCCCCACACTTAAAATGAAGCATCGTCCCTGATGATCACTCAAGCAGGGTATGAAGGGGTGTCATCACTGGAAGGGATGGTAGCTGGTATCTCTGTGGTGGATGGCTGAATGTCCGACTGCTGGAGAGGAGGGGCTATCTGAATGGGGATCTCAAGATCTACAGCCTGGATCTGATGTGGGACCTCTGCCTGTGGTGCAGCCTACTCGGCCTCTCTTTGGGGATGGGTCTCTGCCTCAGGCGCATCCGCCTCCTCCTCAGATGCCTCGGATGGTGTGTCAAGCTCGGAGGGGATGTCGCCGGATCGTGTCATCAGCTTCAGGTGCTCATAGCGTCGCTTGTTGCGACGCTCCATCTGGTCAAGTCATCGAAACAAGCGGTGCACTAGATGATAGACAGGCTCTGTGGCAGGTGGAGGTGCAGTGGTAGTGGCAGGGGTAGGTGGTGCAGCAGTGGAGGAAGAGGGACCGGCGGATGGTGTGGCCGTATCATCAGCAGTGGCAGTTAGGAATAGAGGTCTGTAACCCAAGGCCAGGAAGTTCTTGCTGTGCAGGATAAGCTTCTTGCACTCTGCAGCAGGTGGCCTCTCATCAGCATCCTCCCATGGCACGTCAGCTCGACGGCCCAGCTGTGTAACCAGATAGGGAAAGGGAAGAGTGCCTCGGACGTAGACCCTGGCCATATAGTGCCGGATAAAGCGTGACAGGTACAGGTCCTTGCCCTCCATCACACACCAAAGGAGGGTGATCATAGCGGCTGTTATCTCAGTCTCGTGAGTACTCGGTATAATGTAGTTGCTGAATATCTGATGCCATAGCCGAGCCTCATCGTTCAGGTAAATCCATTTGATCCCTTTCGTCATGGTGGTGTTCTGACCCATGATCCAAGGAACTGACGGGTCAAGGGCAATCCGGGCCTTGACTGCATCCTAGTTAAATCGCATATAGCGCATATCCTCCTCAGCTTTCTGATAGCCATCTGTCTAATCAGTCTTAGGCAGAAGTTTCAGAACCTCTTCTATTGCCTCCTCAGTAACCAGAATCTACTTCTCTCTGAGGTTCACTGCATCTAGGGAAGTTTTGAAGTAGTTGTAGTAGAATTCCCTAACCCAAGATGCATTAACCTCAGTCAGAGGTCTCTCCAGAAAGAACCAGCCTCTTTGTTTGATCTGATCAGAGGTGTATTGCTGGAGTTTTTCTGGGATCTTCAAAGTCCACTCCAGGTATAGGTTCCTGGAGTTTGCAAACACCGGATACTTCAGCTCACAGTATCGGTTTGCAAACTTTACTGGGTCATTGGCGGGAAGTAGCTGGTCGGCCTTCTCCTGCGGGGTAAAGGCTTTCTCCCGCGAGGAGGCATCATGCATGAGGTCGATGATAGACACGGAGGCTTCTCCTCTTTTCCTTTTGCCAGAAGCGGCCTTGCCTTTTCCCTTTCTCTGGGAATCTGACATCCTGAAAAACAGAAAACCAGGATATAATAAAAATAGGAAAGCAAATAGGCAAATAATCAAAGAAAACACAAGGTGGCAAAGGAGCAATAGGATAATGAATATGAGTGAAGTAAAATGGGCATTTAGGATTGTATATGAGTGAAAAGTCTGAAAGGAAGAAATCACAATCCAAAATGTAATTGAATGCAAGTTAAATAGAAAAATTAACATCATGCCTTGGTTAGAATGTTAAAAGAAAGTGAAAGAAAAGCAATAAAAGAAGTTTTGAAAAGGTTAGGTTGGTTAGAGTTAAAATTAGTGAGTTAGTGAAAAATGGGTTAAAGTAAGAGGCATAATGAAAATAGTCCAAGTAACAAGTAATCACAGGTAGAAGTTATAGGTAACTCATATTCAAACAAGTAAAACAGTTTGATGAGGATTCAAATAGAGATAAAGAAAGCAAAAATAGGAATCAAACATCAAAATTGCAATTTAGGAACTAGGAAATCAAAGAGGATAAGAATGCAAGCCCTGGCATTCATGAATGGTTTGGTTAAAGCAGAGGAAAACAGAGTTTAAGATTCCAAAATCAAAACATGAATGAAAGTAAAAAAAAAATTTATAAAAATTTGGGCAGCATTCCGGCTAAAATTGGATTCTCTCGGAAAATAAACAGCAATCAAACAGTTCATATGAATTAAAAAAATCAAGCTGTAGTTACATATAATGAATATAAACATGAAAGGTCAGTGTAAAGAACAGCAATATACAAGAAATACAGCATATGAACAAGATCACAGTAGCAGCAGATTTGCAAATTGGATAAAACAGCAACAAAAACAGTGCAAGTAAACAGACCTAAATCCACTAACCATGTCCTAGGCTACCTAACAACCTAAATTTCACTACAACATGCATATCTAACTAGCCTAAATATGAATATAAACGGAAAAATAAGAATAAACTACGAACGGATAAAAGGGATTGCGTGTTGTGTAATGACCCAATTTTCAGTACGCCTAGGACATACCAGAAACTGAGTGCTACCAAATTTGTCATCCTATATATTATCTATTATTTATTATATGAGCCTGATTTATTGTAAAAAGCATAGTTAGTTAGCGAGGTACTTTTTTTTTTTTTAAACATTTGGATTCATAGACGGAATCATTCATAATCAACTCACAGCTGATAACAGATAAAACAGTTGTAAGCAACCACACATAAATACATCACAAGTAGCTAGCAACATTCAGTTATCCAGCCTTTATTAGAGTATAGACCTTTAGTTAGAACACCCCTAGGTATAGCTAGATAATAACTATATACATATACATACATACAATATCCCAGGTCCTGACCTGTTCAAGAGGTCCCTAAGCTGGCACCTAGGCTAGCCTAGACTCTATACTCACCTAGTCCCTCTAAACTACTAAAGCGAGGGAAAGTACGTTCTAAGTTTTCACAACTCAAGTCAGGTGGAACGTCATCATAAGATAGAACATCATCTGCTACTCCTCTGCACGATCAGACTTTTCCACAGGACGTCTCTCTGGTACCTCATGAAGTATCCACAAAATAGGAATCTCGTACATAGGATTTAGGTTAAAGTTCTCATACGAAGGGGTGCAGACGTGGCTGGTCTCACAGTATTTACATATAATCAGAGAACGATATTCACCCTAGACTCAGAAGACTATCTAGAGCAGAATCCTCTTCTTGTGAACGGTCATCAGCGAACTATGGTAAGGTACTCTTACTTCCATCTGAAGGGGGAAGGGAGAGAGAAGGGGTAAGAACTGGGGAGTTCCTAGTAGGGTCGGGGTTATTAGTTACGTTTATTAATTCTATGTTGTTTAGCAGACTATTAGAAGAATACAAGGAAGCAGTAATTAGAAAACACAGATAAGTAGAGAAGATAGAGTAAACAGATAGCAGGACACAAACAGAAGAATACAATAAAATATCACAAGCGCAGAGAATGGAATACAAACAAGGAAAGCATACATTCATACCACAAACATAACAAAGGAAATGCGTAACCAAGTATGATGCATGTCTAGCCCTAGTGCAGGTAATGAGCTCATCTGTCGGTTACTAACCCGCTCCCGACGTTATCCAGCAACCTCTGTCTGGATAAGGCTTTCCTATTGGCTATACCCCTGTGTACAGGAAATAACTCCTCTGCCACCACAGGATCCACTGCATACAGGAAATAACACATCTGCCACTGCAGGGATGTACGCTGACACACCTTCTGTATACAGGAAATAACCCCTCTGCCACTACAGAAATGGAACAGGTGGTCACGTTACTTCTGTAGCAGGAAATAACCCCTCTGCCTTACAGAAATAAAATATGGATCTGTACCATAGGAAAGCGTTCTCAGTGATCACACCATTATCTATCTGACTGCCTCACTGCAGCGGATGATCATACAAGTATATCTGGAGTTGCCTTAACGCAACAAATGAATAAACACATCTCTTGGGTTGCCTTAAGCAACAAATCATCACATAATCTTTCTCATTATCATCATTCATCATCAATTTCACATTTTTATGCAGTACCTCTTTCTTTCTCTGTTCAATCATACTGTACAAACTTTACATCTTTCACTTTTACAACATCTTAATTCAAACCATTTCTCTTTATCATATTACTCTTTTCTCTTTGTATCTCTTTACTCTATTCTGGTTTCTCTTTTCTCTGTATCCCTTTATTCTGCTCTGGTTACTCTGTTCTCTGTGTTTCTTTACTCTGCTCTGATTTCTCTGTTTAACGTATGTATTCAAAGCTTATGTAAATTTCGGTATGAATAGTTAGTATTAAATATTATTATTTAATATTTTATTATTTTTTTATTATTTTATCATTAAATTTTCGAAAATTAACTTACTTTTACTTTTAACCTTTAAAATTCACTTTTTACCACCCATAACTTTTAATATTTCTACTTTTACCACCTGTAACTTTTAATATCTCTACTTTTACCACCCTAACTTTTACCAAATTAATTACTTTCTTGCCCTTTTATGAATCAAAAAGGTTTTCTTCATTGTTCTTCATCACACTCAAAGTGTTCTTCATGTTCTTCATAAATTCTTCAGATTCGTTCTCTGTTTTTACCCGTTTTTCAATCTTTTCAGTAACCGATTTTTACTATAATTCATAATAAATTATCAGCCACTAAAACCCCATCTTTTCTACATGATTTCAACACAAATTGAACCTCAATTTAAGCTTAGGGTTTCGTTTTTCCAGCTGCCCAAGAACATGAACTTTAAAGCTTGAATTTCATCAAATTTCATCAAAATTTCACCAAATTTTCACCAAGAATCAATCATATATGCAACCAATTTTTAGCACAGCTAATTAATAAAACATTCACACAACTCAAACAAAAATAATCAAGATTAATTTTACACTCGTAAAAACATCTCTAAAAATTATTTTCTGAGCTACTAGCATAAATGACACTAGTAACATATTTATAATGAGAATAGTACATGTATAATGAGGTCTTAGCATTGCTAAATTCATCAAAGAGTGTTGGTGCTAAGCTGCACCAGTAAACTGTAAACCCGGTTAAACCGATTTTCTGTTTTTAACTAAAACTGACCAGGTAACCTTATAATTTTATTCAAGAAGCTTCTAATACTAATATAATGATAATATCATCCTATTATCTCACTTCTCTCATAAATCGAGTTCGGTTTGTCAAACTGAGACTATTTACAAAAAACCAAATCAAAACTTCTAACTGATACGGTTCAAAAACCAGGTTCTTCGTGACCGCGTTATCGAGCTTGTCTCGGAAAAGGTTCTAACTTAAAGATGACATAATGACAATGAGGATTGAGATACTTGATGATATATCAAAGGTTTTCCCCTTACTCATCTTCCGGAGAAATCTGTACTTTCAGAAAAGATTTCACGTTCTCGAAAACCGGGGTTGTTACATTCTACCCTCCTAAAAGAAAATTTTGCCCTCAAAATTTCAGTTACCTGAGAATAGATGCGAGTAATCAGCTCTCACCTTATCTTCCAATTCCCAAGTGTGCTCTTCTTCTCCTCTTGGTTCTCATGCTACTTTGACTAAGCGAACAGTCTTGCCTCTTAGCTGCTTATCACATCTTTCTACGATCTGAACTGGTGATGCTTGATATGTCAAATCATTTTATAACTGTACTGTTTCTGGTTGTGAAACGTGACTATCATCAGGAACATATTTCTTAAGTTGCGAGACATAAAAAAAAACATCATGAAGGTTTGATAAATAAGGAGGAAGGGCTATTTGATAAGCTACTAGACTGACTCTTTTAAGTATTTGGAAAAGTTCTGTGTATCGTGAGTTAAGCTTCTTAGTCTTAAGGGCTCTACCTATTCCAGTAATCGAAGTTACTTCTAGAAAGACATGATCTCCCTCACTAAACTCTAAGCGTCTATGTCTTTTATCGGCATAGCTCTTTTGACGGCTCTGTGCGGTCTAGATCTTCTGGCGAATCCTCTTTATCTTCTCAATAGTTTCTTGCACTAAGTCTGGACCTAAGACACTAGCTTCTCCGTCATCATTCCAACACAATGGTGTCTGACATCTACTTCCGTAGAGAGCTTCATATTGTTCCATCCCGATACTTTGTTGGTAACTGTTGTTGTAGACGAACTCGACCAATGGCAAATACCTATCCCAACTGCCCTGGTTATCCATCACACAAGATCTTAACATGTCTTCCAATGTCTGGATTGTTCGCTCTGATTGTCCGTCTATCTGAGGATGGTATACTGTACTCATATGCAATTCTGTTCCTAAAGCTTTCTGGAAAGCTCCCCAGAATCTGGAAGTAAACCTCGGATCTCGATCTGAAATAATTGACGAAGGTATCCCGTGCAATTATACGATTTCTTGAATATATAGCCGTGCTAGCCTTTCTAATGTATAGTCAACTCGAATCGGAAGAAAATGTGTTGATTCTGTTAACCTGTCCACAATCACCAAAATAGCATCGTGTCCTGTTGAGGTCCTTAGCAATCCCGTGACAAAATCCATAGTAATCTGCCACCACGTTCGCTTTTCCTGGGTGATAACTTAACCTAAAATCATAGTCCTTTAGGAACTCCATCCACCTTCGCTGTCGCATATTAAGATCCTTCTGGTCAAAGATATACTTTAAACTATTGTGGTCAGAGAAAACTTCTAGTTGAGCGCCATACAAATAGTGTCTCCAGATCTTCAGAGCAATCACTACTGCAGCCAACTCCAAGTCATGCGTCGGATAATTTCGTTCATGAGGTCTCAGCTGCCGGGAAGCATAAGCCACCACATTCTTGTCTTGGATCAGCACACATCCAAGTCCTTTATGAGAGGCGTCACAGTATACTTTAAAAGGTTTCTGCGGGTCGGGTAGTACTAATACAAGTGCAGTTGTTAACTTCTCCTTAAGCATCTTGAAACTTCTATCACACTCAGCCGTCCAAACGAACGGAACTTCCTTTCATGTAAGGTAAGTCAGAGGTAAGGCTATCTGTGAAAACCCTTTAATAAACCTCCGGTAATATCCAGCAAGTATGAGAAAACTCCGAACTTCTGTAACGATCATAGGTGGTTCCCATTGCACTACTGCTTCAATTTTTGAAGGATCCACTGCAAGTCCTCCCTGTGATATAACATGTCCCAAAAATGCCACCTTCTCTGTCCAGAATTCACACTTTGATAGTTTAGCATATAATTTCCGAGTCCTTAGTATCTGCAATACAGTCCTTAGATGCTCTTCATGCTCTCTTTTTGTCTTCGAATAGATGAGAATATCGTCTATGAAGACTACTACGAACTGATCAAGGTACGGACGGAAAATACGATTCATGTAATCCATGAAAATCGCAGGAGCATTAGTTAGTCCAAACGACATAACCGTATACTCATAGTGACCATATCGAGTTCTAAATGCAGTCTTCGGTATGTCTGACTCTTTCACTCGAATCTAGTGATAGCCCGATCGCAAATCAATCTTCGAAAATACAGTTGCACCTTTTAACTGATCCATCAAATCATCTATTCGTGGAAGTGGGTACTTGTTCTTGATAGTGACTTTATTTAACTGTCGGTAATCTACACAAAGTCACATTCCACCATCCTTCTTCTTTACTAGCAACACCGGAGCTCCCCAAGGTGATGCGCTGGGACGAATAAATTTTTTTCCAAGTAGCTCATCCAACTGCTTCTTCAACTCTGCAAGTTCCAGTGGTGACATCCGGTACAGTGCTATGGAAATCGGTCCGGTTCCAGGTACAAGTTCAATGCTGAATTCTATCTCTCGCTGAGGAGGAAACTCAGGTATGTCGTCCGCGAAAATATCAGGAAATTCCTTCACCACTTGAATTCGTTCTAAGCTTAGTTCACTATCGTTCGAGCTAGCCACTAACAGAACGTACCCCTCACAATCACTCCCGTCTAATGCAACTCTTACAGAATTCCAATATAAAGTATGAGACAGAAATGGTTTAATATCTAAACTATCAGACGGAATAACAGCAGTTCTTTCATAGCAATCAAGGAAAACATGATATTTACATAACCAATCTAACCCTAGAATAACTTCTAAACCACATAGAGGCAAACAGATTAGATCATGTATAAAAGTTTTGTTCCTAATAGTGAATGGTACTTGCAGGCACACTAAATAGTCAAAGCATTTTGGGATGTAGGTGTATGGACAATTAGATCAAGGTTCAACTTAGAAAAATCTAGTCCCAACTCACGAGCAATAGTTAAAGAAACAAAGGAATGCGATGCACCCGAGTCATATAGTACAGTTAGAAATCGATCTTTGACAATACACTGACCTTGGATCAGGGCGTCTGATTGCATAGCATCATCAGCAGTCATGGCAAACACTCGACCTTGTTGCTGGGTTCGCACTAGATTCCGAAAAAACTTTCTTGGGTACATCCTAGCTGTGTGTCCAGATTCCTCACAAGTAAAATAAGCGTTCGTTCCTTACAGCATCCAAATATAACATAACCATAACCATGGAGATCATAACAGCTATGAGGATAGCTGTGCCTCGCATCGATTCGTCATTCGGAACTCGATTAAACTATGTCTATTCGCATTCATTAAGGTCATATCCGCAGCAAACAATCAACATTAAGGTGATCAGTCTTAATATTTCAAGTAAGGCACGAACATTCCCAAAATGAGCACTCATAGACATTCATGCCAAATGTATCTTAAAGATACCCTAATGGCGTGAGACACACAAGCAGAGTATGCAATGAAGCATAGTCAGTCCACTCCCCAGGTTCTACTGGGAACGAACTGCTCTAATACCAAATTGTAACGACCCAATTTTCAGTACGCCTAGGACATACCAGAAACTGAGTGCTACCAATTTTGTCATCCTATATATTATCTATTATTTATTATATGAGCTTGATTCGTTGTAAAAAGCGTAGTTAGTTAGAGAGGTAATTTTTTTTTTGAAAACATTTGGATTAATAGACGGAATCATTCATAATCAACTCACAGCTGATAACAGATAAAACAGTTGTAAGCAACCACACATAAATACATCACAAGTAGCTAGCAACATTCAGTTATCTAGCCTTTATTAGAGTATAGACCTTTAGTTAGAACACCCCTAGGTATAGCTAGATAATAACTATATACATATACAAACATACAACATCCTGGGTCCTGACCTGTTCAAGAGGTCCCTAAGCTGGCACCTAGGCTAGCCTAGACTCTATACTCACCTAGTCCCTCTAAACTACTAAAGCGAGGGAAAGTACGTTCTAAGTCTTCACAACTCAAGTCAGGTGGAACATCATCATAAGATAGAACATCATCTGCTACTCCTCTGCACGATCAGACTTTTCCACAGGACGTCTCTCTGGGACCTCATGAAGTATCCACAAAATAGGAATCTCGTACAGAGGATTTAGGTTAAAGTGCGCATATGAAGGGGTGTAGACGTTGGCTGGTCTCACAGTATTTACATATAATCAGAGAACGATATTCACCCTAGACTCAGAAGAATATCTAGAGCAGAATCCTCTTCTTGCGAATGGTCATCGGCGAACTATGGTAAGGTACTCTTACTTCCATCTGAAGGGGGAAGGGAGAGAGAAGGGGTAAGAACTGGGGAGTTCTTAGTAGGGTCCGGGTTATTAGTTACGTTTATTAATTCTATGTTGTTTAGCAGACTATCAGAAGAATACAAGGAAGCAGTAATTAGAAAATACAGATAAGTAGAGAAGATAGAGTAAACAGATAGCAGGACACAAACAGAAGAATACAAGAAAATATCACAAGCGCAGAGAATGGAATACAAATAAGGAAAGCATACATTCATACCACAAACATAACAAAGGAAATGCGCAACCAAGTATGATGCATGTCTAGCCCTAGTGCAGGTAATGAGCTCATCTGTCGGTTACTAACCCACTCCCGACATTATCCAGCAACCTCTGTCTGGATAAGGCTTTCCTATTGGCTATACCCCTGTGTACAGGAAATAACTCCTCTGCCACCACAGGGTCCACTGCGCGCAGGAAATAATATATCTGCCACTGCAGGGATGTACGCTAACACACCTTCTGTATATAGGAAATAACCCCTCTGCCACTACAGAAATGGAACAGGTGGTCACGGTACTTCTGTAGCAGGAAATAACCCCTCTGCCTTACAGAAATAAAATATGGATCTGTACCATAGGAAAGCGTTCTCAGTGATCACACCATTATCTATCTGACTGCCTCACTGCAGCGGATGATCATACAAGTATATCTGGAGTTGCCTTAACGCAACAAATGAATAAACACATGTATTGGGTTGCCTCAAGCAATAAATCATCACATAATCATTCTCATTATCATCATTCATCATCAATTTCACATTTTTATGTAGTACCTCTTTCTTTCTCTGTTCAATCATACTATACAAACTTTACATCTTTCACTTTTACAACATCTTAATTCAAACCATTTCTCTTTATCATATTACTCTTTTCTCTTTGTATCTCTTTACTCTATTCTGGTTTCTCTTTTCTCTGTATCCCTTTATTCTGTTCTGGTTACTCTGTTCTCTGTGTTTCTTTATTCTGCTCTAGTTAGTATGTCCCAAGTATAGGTTTATTAAGTCTATACTGAAACAGTTTAACTTTTCATATAATACCTAACCCTATTCGCAATTCCAAGACTAACTATGTTGCCCTAGATCGTTCACTAGTCTCTGTCTATTTTTCTGTCATTAAAACTTTACAAACTTTTTCTTCGATTTTTATCTTTTCTTCAAATTTTTATCTTTTATTTATCTTTGCCTCACTAATATGTTTTTACCACTCCCTAAGTGTTTTATGAAGGTAATTATGAGATTCTAATTGCCATTCCATGCAATCAATTTCAAGAGATTCATTCATACTCATTCATTTGTAAACTTCTTGAATTATTTGCATCAATATGGCCAAGTTCCACCTAATTCTTGGTTCATGAATGCATGGAGAGAAAGTTCATATAACTGCTTGTTTATTTTGATGAAAATGAATGAAATTAAGCTAAAACTACTTAAACTAACTAGCTAATATAGCAAAGATGCAAATGCATCACCTTTAAAATTCACTTTTTACCACCCGATATTTCTAATATTTCTACTTTTACCACCCTAACTTTCAGAAATTACTAAATAACCCCCCAAACACCAAATTAATTACTTCCTTGCCCTTTTATGAATAAAAAAGGTGTTCTTCATTGTTCTTCATCATACTCAAAGTGTTCTTCATGTTCTTCATAAATTCTTCAGATTCCTTCTCTGTTTTTACCCGTTTTTCAGTCTTTTCAGCAACCGATTTTTACTATAATTCATAATAAATTAGCAGCCACTAAAACCCCATCTTTTCTACATGATTTCAAAACAAATTGAACCTCAATTTAAGCTTAGGATTTCGTTTTTCCAGCTGCCCAAGAACATGAACTTTAAAGCTTGAATTTCATCAAATTTCATCAAAATTTCACCAAATTTTCACCAAGAATCAATCATATATGCAACCAATTTTTAGCTCAGCCAAATAATACAACATTCACACAACTCAAACACAAATAATCAAGATAAATTTCGTGACACCCTACCTGGTTTTGCTGCTCCTAATTCGGTTAAACTTTCAGGTGGTCCTTAAGCCGGGAATAAAGAATTGAGCATCGAACCCTCACCGGAAGTGTATCTGCTCTATTCGCTCAAGTGTATAGGGTTCATCACTCAATCCTCTCCTAATCATGCTTTCCAAGATTTGTATTTCATCTAACAATCAACAATTACTTAATGCATGCTTACAAGTATCATGAGGTCTTATTCATGGGTTGTAATGGGGCTAGGGTGAAGGTAAGGATGTATATGGCCAAGTGAGCTTAAAATTTGAGTCCTTGATTAACCTAGAATCCCACTAGACACATAGAACAACCTATACAACTATAATACATTACCTAACTACCCTTGAGTTTCACTCTTTGCATACTCATGCATTCCTTTCAATTCACATTCCATATGCATTATTTTTATTACTTTGTCTTGGGGTTTCTTTGTCCCCTTTTATTGCTTTGTCTTCTCTTTTTTTTTGGGTCCCCTTTTTCTTGGGGATTTATATACAAAATCTTCAATGCATATGGTTTAATCATTCTATACATGAATATGTTCCCAAATCCTAGAATTTTCAATTACAACTACAATGCACCTCTTTATATCTACCCAAATTTCCAATGTAAACCCTCCTAATTGAGTGATACACATCCTAACTTACCTAAGCTAATCAAGGATCCAAATTTAGGGACATTCATTGTTTTTCGCTTAGGGTTGTTGATGTGCTCTATTTAAGAACAAAAAGGGTTTATCATAGGCTCAAAATTGGTTAGCAATGGTAGATAAAAGGGTTAAGGCCATTTGGGAAAAGTGACTATTGAAATGATGGCCTCAATCATGTAAATGCATTCATACACAAAGTAATTGACATATAGAATCAGACAAAGCAAGGATCACAATCATAGAGAGAGATATGCACACAAGAATGGGAGGTAATGGTTATAAGATGTAACCATGCAATAGGCTCAAAACTTACGTGCTTGTGTTCTTAGCTCAATCACTATGTTCCAAAATACATTCTTAAAGCAAGTTTACTATAGAAAAATTTTAAAAAATTTGGTAGGGTTCCCCAGAACACAGTTTCTTGGGGAAGAAGTTATTATTTTGACCAAGCAACTCTATAAAAACTAACTATCATGCAAGGAGTATTTACAGGCAAGACTAACTACACATGAAATGTACTAACTACTAAGCAGAAGATAAATCCATGGGTATTGAAGAGAAGAGATTGTTACCCATGGAGAACGGTCGAACGACCTCCCCACAGTTAGAATTTAGCACGGTCCTCCGTGCTGCGAACAATGCGCAAAGGGCAGTCAGGACCGGAATCCTCACTATCCTTTCCTTCAGAGCTCCCATCACTTGGGTTGGAGGTGGATGTGAATATTTTGGGTTCCTCCATGCTAGGGGTAACACAACGCAGAAGCTTCTTGATGTAAGTGTATGGGCGTTGATTGCGCCACTCATATCTATCAAGCTTCTGGTGTAGATCTTCTACCCTTTGATGTGTGGAACTTTGCCGTGGTGGTGATGATGAAGTGGAAGGAATAGTAGATGGAAGGGCTATGTCAAGGCTTGGGTTGTTCATGGGAAGGTGTAAATATTTTTCGCTTGGGACCACATCGCCCTTAGCCGAAACTATAATCTTCCTATTTTTGGCATCCCAAGGAATACCCGCAGCAGTAACTAAGTCAGATACCAATGCTGGAAATGGCAAATTACCCCGGGGGTGGACTTGACTCATCGCTTGCTTGACAAGAAACAGAATGTTCACTAGCCTCTCCGTGAGAACACACCAAACAAGCAAGGCGAGGTCTGCCGTGAAGGATGACTTGTGTGTGCTAGGTAGCACATAGTGAGATAGGATCTAGGCCCAAGCTCTAGCTTCCACAGTGAGGAAACAAGCGTCAATGCACTTGGGCCTCATCTGAAGTCGACCATTGGTCCAAAATGTCCCTGGCTCAGCAATGACTCGGAGGATCAAGTCCTAATCAAATCCAAACTTTTCTCGCTGATGTAGGACATTTTGGTAGCAATCCATGTCACTTGGTACCGGTAGGACATTAAGCACTTGCTGAATAGCCTCTTCTAAAACTGATACTTGCTTCCGGCGCATGTACACCGATTCAAGGGAGGAAAGATGGTAGTTAGTGTAGAATTCTTCCACCCAAGAGAGGTTGATCTCCCTTGGTTTCCTCAAAAGAAACTCCCATCCTCGCTGTTCAATGCGGGGTAGAATATAAGGAGCAACCTTGTCCGGCAGAGCAAGTAGATGCCCAGGATGATAGTTTTGTACAGCTATGGAGGGGAACATAAGTTCACAGAAGTGGTTGGGGAACCTTGAAGAATCTTTTGTCGGTTTGCTCATTTTATTCTCATCAATAGGAGCGGGTTTCTTCGCCTTCTTAGATAGGGGTCTGGCTCCCAATGAAGAGTGCGCCTTAGAAGTTGATCTTTGGGGTGCCCTCTTTGTGGCCGGTTTCCTTGAAGCTTTCTCCTTGCCTTTCTTGGTGGCCATCCTGAGAAGGGAAGAGAAACAGGAAGACATTAAACCCAAAGAATCATTTTAACAAAAACATGCAAGTGAAAGATAGTTCCCAAAAGAAATATTGCAACAAAGTAATCATAGAGACATGGTTCACAACACTTGGCATGGGATGCAAGAGGAAGTAAAGTATGCAATGCATGAGAAGAGTAATCTCAAGCATCCATAACAAAGAGCAAGTCATGTTCAATGAGTATCTAATTAGAAAGCAAAGTGGACTCAATGCGTATAGAAGAAAACAAGTGAATGCGGAGAAGCACCTCAAAGGACATTATTAAAATAAACCAAAATGGCATTCATGCATTTCCTCGAACACTTGGTGTGCAATTATCAAGCAATGAGCAATTATGAGATACTCAACCAATTTGAAGCCCAAAATGAAATATCAATCATCACATAAGCATCACATATTGGCAAAGGTAAGGAAAAAAATGACAAAATATCTATTAAAGCAATTTAAGCTTAAATTCAACATCCATGGAAAAATAGGGAAAATGAAAAGTAAGTGGTGCACGAATTGTGAATCACACTTTTCACAATTCGTACCACTAACCAGCAAGTGCACTGGGTCGTCCAAGTAATTCCTTACGTGAGTAAGGGTCGAATCCCACGGAGATTGTTGGTTTGAAGCAATCTCTGGTTATTTTGTAAATCTCAGTTAGGAGGTCAATTATAATTATCAGTTGACTTGCAAATGAACAAGGAAACATAAAATAAATACTTGGTATGCAGTAATGGAGAATATGTTGGAGTTTTGGAGATGCTTTGTCTTCTGAATCTCTGCTTTCTCTCTGTCTTCTTCTTCACGCACGCAAGGTTCCTCCTATGGCAAGCTGTGTGTTGGTGGATCACCGTTGTCAATGGTTACCATCCATCCTCTCAGTGAAAAAGGTCCAGGTGCGCTGTCACCGCACGGCTAATCATCTGTCGGTTCTCGATCATGTCAGAATAGGATCCATTGATCCTTTTGGGTCTGTCACTATGCCCAACACTCACGAGTTTGAAGCTCGTCACAGTCATTCAATCCCTGAATCCTACTCGGAATACCACAGACAAGGTTTAAACTTTCCAGATTCTCAAGAATGCTGCCAATGGATTCTAGCTTATACCACGGAGGTGGTTTTCAAGCACGCGTTCATAGGTTGAGAATGGTGATGACTGTCACGGATCATCACATCCATCATATTGAAGTGCGAATGAACATCTTAGATAGAAACAAGCGTGTTTGAATAGAAAACAGAAATAGTTGCATTAATTCATCGAAACACAGCAGAGCTCCTCACCTCCAAAAATGGAGTTTAGAGACTCATGCTGTCAGAGATTACAAAGTTCAGATCTAAAATGTCATGAGATACGAAATAAATCTCTAAAAGTTGTTTAAATACTAAACTAGTAACCTAGGTTTACAGAAAATGAATAAACTATGATAGATGGTGCAGAAATCCACTTCTGGGGCCCACTTGGTGTGTGCTGGGGCTGAGACTAAAGCTTCTCACGTGCATAAGGCTGTTTTGGGCGTTCAACGCCAGCTCTGGATCCAATTCTGGCGTTGAACTCTAACTCCTAACTTGTTTCTGGCGCTGGACGCCAGACAGCAGCATGGAACTGGCGTTGAACACCAGTTTACATCATCTATCCTTGAGCAAAGTATGGACTATTATATATTTCTGGAAAGCCCTTGATGTCTAATTTCCAACGCAATTAGAAGCGCGCCATTTGAAGTTCTGTAGCTCCAGAACATCTACTTTGAGTGCAGGGAGGTCAGAATCCAACAGCATCAGCAGTCCTTTTTCAGCCTGAATCAGATTTTTGCTCAGCTCCTTCAATTTCAGCCAGAAAATACCTGAAATCACAGAAAAACACACAGACTCATAGTAAAGTCCAGAAATATGAATTTTGCCTAGAAACTACTAAAAATAGACTAAAAACTAACTAAAACACACTAAAAACTATGTGAAATTAACCCCAAAAAGCGTATAAAATATTCGCTCATCACAACACCAAACTTAAACTGTTGCTTGTTCTCAAGCAACTGGATAAATAAAATAGGATACAAATAATTTAAGAAGCAATAATATCTCAGAGTTTTTGAGTGAAGCTCAGATTCTAATTAGATGAGTGGGACTAGCAGCTTTTTGCTTCTAAACAGTTTTGGCATCTCACTTTATCCATTGAAGCTCAGAGTGATTGGCATCTTTAGGAACTCAGCTTATTCTAAAGAAATTCTTCTGTTTTATTCATGTTTGATGATGATGAGAAAATTAAATTATAGCTTAATTGGAGATAAAATCAAAAATATAGATACTAATTACTACTATATGACTCCGAAGGTAAAACTAGAATAAGAACAGTTATCACAGAGTTAAGGCTAAGATTGGAATTTAACAACCTTTGTTCTGGGGGGTGGATGTTCCTCTAATCTGTGGGGTGCTTGGTCCTTCAAGAGATAATTTCTGGCACTTCAATTCCCTTAAGTCGCGCCCTTTCTCCTCCTGTTCTTTAATCAAATAGCAAAGAATGCTACTTTGTTCCTTCTGTTCTTTTATTATTTGTTCCATAGCTTCTTGCATCTTGGTAACTGATGTTTCAAGATACTCCCAGTATTCAGATTGAGGGATTTCTGGGAGAAATTCCTGTGTTTTCTTCTTGATGGGGTCATCCTGTGCTTGTTGTTTTTACATTGATGCTTTGGTGATTGGTCGCTCAATTGAGATATACTCAGTTATTCCCATCCTTACTCCAGCGTCCTTGCAGAGCATAGAAATCAAGCTTGGATAAGCTAACCTGGCATCTTTGGAATTTTTATTTGTAATTTTGTAAAATTCAGTTGAAATCAGTTGATGAACTTCCACTTCTTTTCCCATCATGATGCAATGGATCATCACTGCTCTTCTAATAGTGCCTTCAGAATGGTTGCTAGTGGGCAGCAGAGAATGCCCAATGAAATCCAGCCATCCTCTAGCGACTGGTTTGAGATCTTCTCTTTGAGTTGATTAGGAACACCCTTCGTGCTGGTGGTCCACCTGGCTCCAGGGATGCATATGTCCTCTAGAATCTTATCCAGGCCCTTGTCTGTTCTCATCATTCTCCTATTGAAGGAGTCTGGATCATCTTTCAGCTGATGTAGCTTTAAGATCTCCCTGATCTTGTCAGGGTGGGTATGAACAATCTTTCCTCTGACCACGGTCCGATAGTCATAGATAGCAGATCCAGATAGTCTTTGCCTGTCTGTGTGCCACATATTAGCATAGAACTCCTGGACCATATTCCTTCCCACTTTCGTTTCAGGATTGGCTAGGATCTCCCAGTTCCTGATTCGAATTTACTCCTGGATCTCCGGATATTCATCTTCTTTCAGATCGAATCTAACTTCCGGGATCACTGATCTTAGACCCATTATTTTGTAATAATGGTCTGAATGTTCTTTAGTTAAGAACTTCCCTTGATTCCAAAGTGGTTTTGGAATACTCTCTTTCTTGCCTCTTGGAGTGGGTTGTTTTCCTTTAGGAGCCATGATCTTAGTGATCACGGATAAGCACACCACACTTAGAAGTTTGCTTGTCCTCAAGCAAAAAGAAAAGAAAGGAGAGGGAGAGAAGGAGAGCTAGGTGCAATGGTGGATGGGAGGGGAGGGAGGCCGAACCCATATTTAAAGGGAGAGGGGGGTGGGTTTTCGAAAAATAGGGAGAAAGATAAGATAGAAGATATGATTTTTAGAAAAAAATATGATAAGAACAGATATGATTTAAAATTGAAAAGATATGAAAGATATTTGAAAAAGATAGATTTGGAATTTTGAAAAAGATAGTATGGAGATTTGAAAAAGATATTGCTTAGTTGAAAAAATTTTTGAATGAAAAGAGAGAGACTTGTTTTGAAAATTTTGAAAAAGAGTTGAGTTGGATTGAAAAAAGGACTTGTGCTTATGGATTAAGATACATTTAATATTTTTAAAGAAGGGTTTTTAGAAATTAGGGATTTTAGAATTCAGGGTTCTTAACATGTCTATGCAAGAAATCATGAATTGAAACATGAAAATTGGGATTAAAATGAAAAATATGAAGAAAAAAGCGAATTTACCTCCTCCCCACCATCCTGGCGTTTGAACGCCCAAACGCTGCATGTTTTGGGCGTTCAACGCCCAAATGCTGCTTCTCCTGGGTGTTCAACGCCCAGCTGCTGCTTATTTCTGGCGTTGAACACCAGGAAGTCCTTTGTTACTGGGCATTTTTCTGAACGCCCAGAACGCTGTAAATCTGGCGTTAAACGCCTAGAAAGAGCTTCTTTCTGGCGTTTAACGCCCAGATGGCTATCCTTACTGGCGTTCAACGCCCAGTGGATGCTTCTGTTGGGTGTTGAACGCCCAAAACAGACTTTTACTGGCGTTTTCTTGCCAGTGAGCTCTTTTTCTCTGTTTTACGTGCAAAATCCTTCTGTAACCCTGTGAACTTATACAATTGACTCTTTACCTTAGGATCAATGAACTTTATATAAACAAATAAAATCAAGAATAGGGAAAAATGCTTAGAGGAAGTGATGCCCCATAGCTGTGTTGCCTCCCAACAAGCGCTTTTTTATTGTCTTTAGCTGGACTTTGCTGAGCTTTTAATCTAGCTTCAGTCTTGAGCACTCTTGCTCAACATTTCCTTCAAGATAGTGCTTGATTCTCTGTCCATTAACAATGAACTTCTTATCAGAATCAATATCTTGAAGCTCCACATAACCATATGGTGATACGCTTGTAATCACATATGGTCCCCTCCACCGGGACTTCAGTTTCTCGGGGAATAGCCTGAGCCTAGAGTTAAACAACAGAACCTTTTGTCCTGGTTCAAAGATTCTAGATGACAGCTTCCTGTCATGCCATTTTTTTTATTTTTCTTTATAAAGCTTGGCATTTTCGAAAGCAGTGCATCTGAATTCCTCTAGTTCATTTAGCTGGAGCAATCTTTTTCCTCCAGCTAATTTGGCATCAAAGTTTAGGAATCTTGTTGCCCAGTATGCTTTATGTTCCAGTTCCACGGGCAGGTGACATGCCTTACCATACACAAGTTGGTATGGAGAGGTCCCTATAGGAGTCTTGAATGCTATTCTGTATGCCCACAGAGCATCATCCAAGCTTCTTGCCCAATCCTTTCTACGGTTACTTACAGTCCGTTCTAGGATTCTTTTTAGCTCTCTGTTAGACACTTCAGCTTGTCCATTAGTCTGTGGATGACATGGAGTCGCCACCTTGGGGCAAATCCCATACCGGACCATGGCAGAGTAAAGCTGTTTGTTGCAGAAGTGAGTGCCCCCATCACTGATTAGTACTCTAGGGACCCCAAATCTACTGAAGATATATTTATGGAGGAACTTCAGCACTGTTTTAGTATCATTGGTGGGTGTGACAACGGCCTCTACCCATTTTGATACGTAGTCAACTGCCACCAGAATATAAGTGTTTGAGTATGATGGTGGAAAAGGTCCCATGAAGTCAATTCCCCATACGTCAAACAACTCAATCTCCAAGATTCCTTGTTGAGGCATGGCGTAACCATGAGGCAGATTACCAGCTCTTTGGCAACTATCACAGTTACGTATGAACTCTCAGGAATCTTTATAGAGTGTGGGCCAATAGAAGCCACATTGGAGGACCTTGGTGGCTGTTCGCTCACCTCCGAAATGGCCTCCATATTGTGATCCATGGCAATGCCATAGGATCCTCTGTGCTTCTTCTCTAGGCACACATCTCCGGATTATTCCATCTGCACATCTCTTAAAGAGATAGGGTTCATCCCACAAGTAGTACTTTGCATCAGTAACTAATTTTTTCTTTTGTTGCCTGTTGTATTCTTTGGGTATGAACCTTGCAGCTTTATAGTTTGCAATGTCTGCAAACCATGGTGTTTCCTGAATGGCAAATAAATGCTCATCCGGAAAAGTCTTAGAGATCTCAGGAGAAGGGAGGGACGTCCCTTTTTCTGGCTCTATCCGGGACAGATGATCAGCCACTTGGTTCTCTGTCCCTTTTCTGTCTCTTATTTCTATATCAAACTCTTGCAGAAGCAACACCCATCTTATGAGCCTGGGTTTTGAATCCTGCTTTGTGAGTAGATATTCGAGAGCAGCATGGTCAGTATACACAATCACCTTTGATCCTACCAAGTATGATCTAAACTTGTCAATGGCATAAACCACTGCAAGTAATTCTTTTTCTGTGGTTGTGTAATTTTTCTGGGCATTATTTAAAACGCGGCTAGCATAATAAATGACATGCAGAAGCTTGTCATGCCTCTGCCCCCAGCACTGCACCAATGGCGTGATCATTGGCATCACACATTAGCTCAAATGGTAATGTCCAGTTTGGTGCAGAAATAACTGGTGCTGTGACCAGCTTGGCTTTCAGCGTTTCAAACGCCTGCAGACACTCTGTGTCAAACATAAATAGCGTGTCAGCAGCTAGCAGATTGCTCAGAGGTTTTGCGATTTTTGAAAAATCCTTTATAAACCTCCTATAGAATCCTGCATGCCCCAGAAAGCTTCTGATTGTCTTAACATTGGCAGGTGGTGGTAATTGTTCAATTACCTCTATTTTTGCTTGATCCACCTCTATTCCCTTGTTTGAAATTTTATGCCCAAGGACAATCCCTTCAGTCACCATAAAGTGACATTTTTCCCAGTTTAAAACCAGGTTGGTCTCTTGGCATCTTTTCAGAACTAGTTTCAGGTGATCAAGACAGGAGCTGAATGAGTTTCCATATACTAAGAAGTCATCCATGAAGACTTCCAGAAATTTTTCCACCATATCAGAGAAAATAGAGAGCATGCATCTCTGGAAGGTTGCAGGCACATTACACAGCCCAAATGGCATCCTTCTAAAAGCAAACACTCCAGATGGACATGTGAATGCTGTTTTCTCTTGATCCTGGGGATCTACTGCAATCTGGTTATAGCCTGAGTAACCATCCAAAAAGTAGTAATAATCATGACCTGCCAGTCTTTCTAGCATCTGGTCTATGAATGGTAAAGGAAAATGATCCTTTCTGGTGGCTGTATTGAGCCTTCTGTAGTCAATACACATGCGCCACCCTGTAACTGTTCTTGTAGGAACCAGGGGCTATCAGAAATAGGATAAATAATCCCAGCCTCCAGTAATTTGGTGACCTCTTTCTGCACCACTTCCTTCATGGCTGGATTTAGCCGCCTCTGTGGTTGAACCACTGGTTTAGCATTATCCTCCAATAAGATTTTGTGCATGCATCTAGTTGGGCTTATGCCCTTAAGGTCACCTATGGACCACCCAAGAGCTGTCTTGTGTGTCCTTAGCACTTGAATCAGTGCTTCCTCTTCCTGTGGATTTAAAGCAAAGCTTATGATCACTGGAAAAGTGTCACCTTCTCCCAAAAATGCGTATTTCAGGGATGGTGGTAATGGTTTGAGCTCGGGTTTAGGAGGTTTTTCCTCTTCCAGAGGAAATTTCAAAGGCTCTTTCATTTCCTCTGAATCCTCCAAATCAGGCTGAACATCTTTAAAGATGTCTTCTAACTCTGATTCGAGACTCTCAGCCATGTTGATCTCTTCTACCAAAGAGTCAATAAGATCAACTTTCATGCAGTCTTTTGATGTGTCTGGATGCTGTATGGCTTTGACAGCGTTCAATTTAAACTCATCATCATTGACTCTCAAGGTTATTTCCCCCTGTTGGACATCAATGAGAGTTCGTCCAGTTGCTAGGAAGGGTCTTCCTAGAATGAGAGTAGCACTCTTGTGCTCCTCCATTTCCAGCACTACAAAGTCAGTGGGAAAGGCGAATGGCCCAACTCTGACAATCATGTCTTCAATCACGCCTGATGGATATTTAATGGAGCCATCAGCAAGTTGGAGACATATCCGGGTTGGTTTAACTTCTTCATTTAAACCAAGCTTTCTGATAGTGGATGCAGGTATTAGGTTGATGCTTGCCCCAAGATCACATAAAGCTATCTTGGTGCAATTACCTTCTAATGTGCATGGTATCAGAAAACTCCCAGGGTCTTTAAGCTTTTCAGGAAAGCTTTTCAGAATGACTGCACTGCATTTTTCAGTGAGGAGAACTCTTTCAATTTCTCTCCAATCCTTCTTATGACTCAAGATCTCTTTCATGAACTTGGCATAAGAAGGTATTTGCTCAAGTGCCTCTGCAAATGGAATCTTTATTTCAAGAGTCCTGAGATAATCTGCAAAGTGAGCAAATTGCTTATCCTGCTCCTCTTGGCGGAGTTTTTGAGGATAAGGTATCTTGGCTTTATATTCCTCAATCTTAGTTGCTGTAAGTTTATTTCCTACAGCAGTAGTTGAGGAGGCCTTTTTAGATGGGTTATCATCAGCACTTGTGTGTGTCTGATCCCTCACTGGCAATTGAATGCCAGAGTTAGGAGCTGGAGTGGCGTTAGATGCCAGCTTCCTAGTTTTTCCTGGCGTCTGAACGCTAGAACTGTGCTCCTTTTGGGCGTTCAATGCCAGATCCTTGCTTGTTTCTGGCGTTGAATGCCAGTCCTAAGCATGGTCTGGGCGTTCAGCGCCAGCCTTTCACCAAATTTCTGGCGTTTTAACGCCAGAATTATTTTTCCCTGGGCTCTTACTGTCCTCTGGTGGATTTTGGATGGTTTGCTCATTTCTTGGCTTCTTGTTGCCTTGAGGTGGGGTATTTAATGTTTTCCCACTTCTTAATTGGACTGCTTGGCATTCTTCTGTTATTTGTCTTGACAGCTACTGCTTTGTTTGCTTCAATTGTTCTTCCATGTTTATATTAGCCATCCTTGTCTCTTGTAGTTTATCCTTGAATTCAGCTAACTGCTTTGTTAGAAAATCCAATTGTTGATTGAATTCAGCAGCTTGCTCTACAGGACTGAGTTCAGCAGTTACTGTTTTAGCCTCTTCTTTCATGGAAGAGTCACTGCTTAGGTACAGATGCTGATTTCTGGCAATTGTATCAATGAGCTCTTGAGCTTCTTCAATTGTCTTTCTCATGTGGATAGATCCACCAGCTGAGCAATCTAAAGAGATCTGAGCTCTTTCTGTAAGCCCATAATAGAAGATGTCTAACTGAACCCACTCTGAAAACATTTCAGAGGGGCATTTTCTTAGCATCTCTATGTATCTCTCCCAGGCATCATAAAGAGATTCATTATCTCCTTGTTTAAAGCCTTGGATGTCCAGCCATAGCTGTGTCATCCGTTTTGGAGGAAAGTATTGATTCAGGAATTTTTCTGTCAGCTGTTTCCATGTCCTTATGCTAGCCTTAGGTTGGTTATTTAACCACCTCTTGGCTTGGTCTTTTACAGCAAATGGAAACAGTAATAGTCTGTAGATATCCTAATCTACTTCCTTATCATGTACTGTGTCAGTAATTTGTAAAAACTGTGCTAGAAACAATGTAGGTTCTTCCTGTGGAAGACCAGAATACTGGCAGCTTTGCTGCACCATGATAATGAGCTGAGGATTCAACTCAAAGCTACTGACTCCAATAGAAGGTATATAGATACTACTCCCATATGAAGCAGTAGAAGGGTTAGCATATGACCCCAGAGTCCTCCTGGACTGTTCATTTCCACTTAGATCCATGATGGAGAAAGGGAAATGATAAAAAGAATATTTATTATTATTTTTTATTTATTTATTTATTTATTTAATTATTTCGAAAATAAAATAAATAAAAATAGGTGAAGATTTTCAAAAAAAATGAGGAGAGAGGAAGTGGTTAGGAAGTTTTGAAAAAGATATGTTTTGGAAAAGATTTTAAATTTTGAAAAAAAAAATCTGAATTTTTAAAATTAATTTTCGAAATTTTGTTTTAAAAATAGAGAGAAAAGATATTTTTGAATTTAGTGAGGAAAGAGAAAAACAATAAAACAGCCCAAGATTTTAAAATTTTTAGATCTAATGCTCCTTGTTTTCGAAAATTTTGGAGGGAAAACACCAAGGAACACCAAACTTAAAAATTTTAAGATCAAGACACAAGGAAAACTCAAGAACACTTTGAAGACTCACAAGAACACAAGAACATGAAGAAAGAACACCAAACTTAAAATTTTTAGAAAACCAAACTAAAATTTTCGAAAAACAAAGAAAAATCAATAAGAAAACACCAAACTTAGAGTTTGGCACAAGATTTATTCAAAGAAAAAATTATTTTTGAAAAAGATTTTTTTTTCTATTTTAAAAATAGGATAGCCAATTACCAATGACATAAGCACTACGCTCTAACTAATTGAGCTATAAATTTAAATTGTTTTAACAATGTATAAATAATAAGAGACTCTAAACCAAAAAGAAAAATTTTTCCTAATCTAAGCAACAAAATAAACCGTCAGTTGTCCAAACTCAAACAATCCCCGGCAACGGCACCAAAAACTTGGTGCACGAATTGTGAATCACACTTTTCACAATTTGTACCACTAACCAGCAAGTGCACTGGGTCGTCCAAGTAATACCTTACGTGAGTAAGGGTCGAATCCCACGGAGATTGTTGGTTTGAAGCAATCTCTGGTTATTTTGTAAATCTTAGTTAGGAGGTCAATTATAATTATCAGTTGACTTGCAAATGAACCAGGGAACATAAAATAAATACTTGGTACGCAGTAATGGAGAATATGTTGGAGTTTTGGAGATGCTTTGTCTTCTGAATCTCTGCTTTCTCTCTGTCTTCTTCTTCACGCACGCAAGGTTCTTTCTATGGCAAGCTGTGTGTTGGTGGAACACCGTTGTCAATGGTTACCATCCATCCTCTCAGTGAAAAAGGTCCAGGTGCGCTGTCACCGCACGGCTAATCATCTGTCGGTTCTCGATCATGTCAGAATAGGATCCATTGATCCTTTTGCGACTGTCACTACGCCCAACACTCGCGAGTTTGAAGCTCGTCACAGTTATTCAATCCCTGAATCCTACTCGGAATACCACAGACAAGGTTTAAACTTTTCGGATTCTCAAGAATGCTGCCAATGGATTCTAGCTTATACCACGAAGATTCTGATTAAGGAATCCAAGAGATATTCATTCAGTCGAAAGTAGAACGGAGGTGGTTGTCAGGCACGCATTCATAGGTTGAGAATGGTGATGATTGTCACTACACGGATCATCACATCCATCATATTGAAGTGCAAATGAACATCTTAGATAGAAACAAGCGTGTTTGAATAGAAAACAGAAATAGTTGCATTAATTCATCAAAACACAGCAGAGCTCCTCAACCCCAACAATGGAGTTTAGAGACTCATGCCGTCAGAGATTACAAAGTTCAGATCTAAAATGTCATGAGATACAAAATAAATCTCTAAAAGTTGTTTAAATACTAAACTAGTAACCTAGGTTTACAGAAAATGAGTAAACTATGATAGATGGTGCAGAAATCCACTTCTGGGGCCCACTTGGTATGTGCTGGGGCTGAGACTAAAGCTTCTCACGTGCATAAGGCTATTTTGGGCGTTCAATGCCAGCTCTGGATCCAATTCTGGCGTTGAAATCCAACTCCTAACTTGTTTCTGGCGCTGGACGCCAGACAACAGCATGGAACTGGCGTTGAACGCCAGTTTACGTCATTTATCCTTGAGCAAAGTATGGACTATTATATATTGCTGGAAAGCCCTAGATGTATACTTTCCAACGCAATTAGAAGCGCGCCATTTGGAGTTCTGTAGCTCTAGAAAATCCACTTTGAGTGCAGGGAGGTCAGAATCCAACAGACAAGTAAATGTGGTCTTTTCCTGATCTTCAAAAGCAATGTGAATCTGGAAGTAACCAGTAAATCCATCAAGAAAATAATAATGGGATTTACCCGCCAAATGATCCAACATCTGATCCATAAAGGGCAAAGGGTAGTGGTCCTTTCTTGTAGCGGCGTTCAATCTTCTATAATCTATGCACACTCGCCATGCATTTTTTACTCTTTTGGTGACCACTTCACCATCATCCTTTTTAACCGCAGTAATGCCTGACTTCTTGAGAACAACCTGGACCGGGCTCACCCATTCACTGTCAGAAATTGGGTATATGATACCCGCATCAAGTAATCTCGTGACCTCTTTCTTCACCACATCGAGGATAGTTGGGTTGAGTCTTCTTTGCGATTGCCTAACCGGCCTAGCTCCCTCTTGGAGAAATATCCGATGCATGCACTTCCGATGGTCAATCCCCACAATATCAGCTAGGCTCCATCCAATTGCCTTCTTTTACTTTCTTAGAACATCTATGAGCTTTTCTTCTTCTTCACTTGAAAGCTCACTAGCAATAATGACCGGAAACCTTTGGTTGTCCTCTAGGAAAGCATACTTCAAATGAGATGGAAAGGGCTTCAGTTCACTCTTTGCCTCAAGTTGAGGTTACTTTTCATCAAGCTCATGGAGTTCATTCTTGACAACTTCCTCATGTTCATCATCTTGGTCATCTGTCTCCTCAACAATAGGGTAGCACAACTTGTTGTGATCTTCTTCTTGCACTTCCACTACCACTTCATCAATTACATCACATCGGAGCACGGAATGTTCTTCGAGAGGATGTTTCATGGCTTCTTCTAAATTGAACTTGATAGTCTTGTCTCCAACCTCAAAGGAATATGTGCCGGTGAAGGCATCTAACTTGAATTTAGAGGTCTTGAGGAAGGGTCTACCAAGTAGAAGGGAGGATGAGCTTCTATTTTCTGTTAGAGGCATTTCAAGGATGTAAAAGTCAACTGGAAAAATCAAATCCTTGATCGCCACAAGTACATCTTCTGCTATTCCTATCACCGTGATCACACTCTTATCGGCCAAGGCAAACCTCGCCGCCGACTTCTTTAATGGAGCTAAATTCAACCGCACATAGATGGAAAGTGGCATGATGCTTACACAAGCTCCCAGGTTACACATACAATCATGAAAAGTGTGCCCACCAATACAACAAGACACCAAACAAGGTCCAGGGTCACCACATTTCTTTGGAATAGGTTCCATCAAGGAAGAAATTGAACTACCCAAGGATAATGTCTCCAATTCTCCTATCCTATATTTGTGTGTACACAAGTCTTTCAAAAATTTTGCATACTTTGGAATTTGTTGAATAGCATCAAAAAGTAGTATGGTTACCTCAACCTTCTTGAACACTTGAAGCATGTTCAAATCAAATTCCGGTGTTTTCTTTGCCTTCTTCACCATGGATGGGAATGGAATAGGAATGGACTCATCCACTATAGCTTTCCTCTTGGGTTCCTTGAGGCTTACTCCTTCTTCCTCATGCCTTTTGTCCACCACCTCTTCTTCATATAGAGCTTCAACAACCACTTCTTTCTCATGAATGTCTTCCATGACCCTTGGAGGTATCTCCTCCAATGTAGTCCCTGACCATAGAGTGATGGCGTTGAGACCGCCCATTGGGTTAGGTTGGCGTTGGGATGGAAGGTTAGAAGAGCTTGAGGGTTGGTTGGTGTTGTTATTGGGAGTTGAGGGTTGGTATGACAAGTTCATCTTTGAAAGCATGTTGGTGAGGTTAGCCAATTGAGCGCCCAAGGCATCAAATTGAGCCTTGTTGCTCTCGTCCCATTTCTCCATGGCGGCTCTAAGCTCATCAACTTGATTGTTGGAAGATGGAGGGGTTTGGTTGGATTGTTGTCTATGGTGTGGTGCTTGGTACTTAGTGTAGTTGTTTTGGTTTTGGTTGGAGTAGCCTTGGTTGGCTTGGTAGTTGGTGTTGTTATGGTGGTATTGGGATGAAGATTGGTTGTTGTTATGATGAGAAGAAGAGTTGTTCCATCTTTGGTTTTGATTGCTCCCTTGTGCATTATCCCTACACCCTTGATATTGATTACCACCTTGAGGGTAATTGTTTTGGCCTTGAGAAGGATAGGGTGGACGGTTGTTGTAATTCACATTGGCCACTACAAGAGCATGTTCTTCTTGAATTTGATGGCATTGATCGGTGTAATGTGTGGTGCTAGAGCACAAACCACAAATCCTAGGAGGGCCTTCAATTTGGGCAACTGGAGGTGGGGCTTGGACGGCTTGGATGGAGTAGTATTCCTTTTGATCCTTTTGTATTTGTGTAAGGATGGTGGTCATATCCCTAAGTTCTACCACACCTTTGAGAGGATTACTTCTCACCTTTGTATGTTGTGTAGCCTCGGTAACATCCTTTATCAAATTCCAAGCTTCTCCCTCTATCTTGTTTTTCGAAAGGGAACCACCACTAGAAGCGGTGAGCAATCTTCTATCTTCCGCACAAAGACCTCCGGTGAAGTAGCTAATGAGCAAGTGAGTGTTCATTCCATGGTGCGGATAAGATTCCAATAGCCTCTTGAACCGAGACCAATACTCATACAAACTCTCTTGGTCTCTTTGTATTATGCCCAAAATCTTCTTTCGGATGTAGTCGGTCTTCTCCGGTGGGAAGAATTTATCTAGAAACTCTCTTCTCAAGAAATCCCAATTAGTCACAATCTCATCCGATAGCGAATAAAACCATGCCTTTTCTTTCCCTTTAAGAGAGAAAGGGAAGGCAAAAACCATGATAGCCACCTCATCAGCTCCATGCCTTCGAGCCGTAGAACAAGCAACTTGAAAATCCTTTAGATGTCGGATAGGGTCTTGACCCGGCAACCCATGATATTTAGGAAGTAGATGTATCAAGCTACTCTTCAATTCAAAGTTTAGATCAAGGTTAGGATACCTTGCTTGCAACGGTTGAAGTATGATATCCGGAGCTCCTTGCTCATGCAAAGTGACCCATCGTGGCTCCGCCATGTGTGGCTCACCTGAAGGATGCAAAGATGTATTAGTAGTGCCAACAGAAGAATAGGAAGTAGCAGACTCCAAGTCACTCTCGGTGCCGCTAGTGATTTGGTATGTTCCTCAAGAAAGGCCGAAGTACTAGCCGTATAATCCAACCGCCGTCTAGTTTGCTGAGTATGTAACAAAGTTTTTTCAATCTCAGGATCAAAATCGGCTAAACTAGAATTCGATTGAGACCAAGTCATCAAACTTGAGAGTCATAGCACAAATATAAAATAAATCTAAACTATAGCTAAGTATTGAAAGCAATTATACTATCTACAATATTCACATATTAACATAACCAATATCAAGGCATATGTTACAACCATTCCCCGGCAACGGCGCCAAAAATTTGATGGTGCTCGGGGTGCATCGGTAAAGATTTTCTCAATAAAGTCGCGTTGCAAGTATAGCTCTACCAACAACAATTTTCGAGTATCAAATTTAGAAGGGATTTGGTTGTCACAAGTTCAACCCCAATAGAAATAACCGAAGTATTCAAACCTTGGGTTGTCTCACAAAGAATGGGCAAACATGTGCTTCAACATTGGTTAGAAATCCAGGGTTGTGAGTCATGAGTAAGAATTTAAACTAGGAATCTTAACAAGCAAGTAATCTTAAATTGCAAGAAACTAATACAAATAACTAAGCAAGATATGAGCAATTCCAAATTAACAAAGTAACATCCAATATAATTCTATTCTAAACTGAACAAGTAACTATAACTAAGACAAATAATCAAGAATTTGAGTTTTCAAATATGAATGATAAAAGCAACTCTTGGCTAGGCATGGAAATTGGGGTCACCATCCTTGTCTAATAACCATATCTTGACAATTATGGGGAACCAAACTCATTAAGTCTACTTCTATACTTGAAGTACGTCAAATGGTTTGGTCAACATCAACCTATAAGTTCTAACCTTACTACTAATTGACTTAGTAGAAAGTTAGCGTCAATGGCTATCAAATTGACCACTAAGGGCTCCCAAATCATCAAATCCATTAGACCCAATGATTCAAGTTTACCCAATTCCCTTAGCCTAGGCCAAGAGTAAAGAGAACTACTCCATAATCAAGGTAAACAATTCATCAAACACATGGTAAGCATTAACAAAAGACATGTTCTAAATAGCAATTAAATTGAAATTAACAAGTACCCACTAACAGTTATCAACATACAATCACTTAAACAACACAATTAATCATAGAATTCATCAATGTAACATCAACAAGTCAAGATTCACAACATTCATGAAATGGGTATAAAATGACAATTGACAAGAATTCATAAAACTATCACAAGATCTAAGCAAAATGATACTAAGAAATTCAAATTGAATAATTAAAACTAGTAAATAACAAGATCCAATTCAGAATTCAACAAGGGAAGATCAAATTAAAGCTAGATCTAGAGAGGAACAAGGGTTTCTCTCTCTAGAAGAACAAAGAACCCAAAAACTAGCTAAAAATTGTGTCTAGTGTAAAATGTAAAATAATTGATCCCCCCCTTTCCCTCTAGCATCCTTGGGTCTTTTCCATGCAGAAACAGCCTAAATTTGGGCCTGATGAGTCTCAGAAATCGCCAGGTACGATTTTATTTAATGAGGTCACGTGCAGCTTTTCGCGCGTGCTCTCCATGTGCGCGTGCGCGCCGATTGCTTTTGTGATCCATGCGTGCGCGCCAGGTGCACGTGTGCGTCGATAAGAATCCTCTGATCCTCACGGATGCATCCATCTTTGCGCGCCACTTCTAGCTATCCTCATCCACGCGTGCACGTGCGCGCCAATGCTGAATTTCCCAAAATCCAAATCTTCATGTTCCTTCCTCTTGTGTATGCTTTCTTCCTCTCTTCTAGGCCATTCTTACCCTATAATTCTTGAAATCACTCAACAAATACATCACGGCATTGAATGGCAATAGAAGAGGATTAAAATATGGCAATTTCAAGGCAAAATAAGCATGTTTTTTTATCATGGAGCAATATTAAGAAGGAAACACAAAACCATGCATTTCTTCCAAATAAGTGCGGAAAATATTGACAAAACCCCCTAAATTCTACACAGTATAAACCACAAAATTGGGGTTTATCAGGGTCTCTTAAGTGTAGTATTAAAAAGGTTGTTGTTTTCACTTAGTTAACCCTTACTAAATAAAGGAATGTCAAGTTATTAAGCTAACCCTTATTCGCAAATCCTAGTCCTCTCCCTTGGGAAGGTCTAGCGTTAGTAAATACAAAACTAGCCAACAGCGTCCAAATTAATCTACACTTAAGCCTTCCAACTCATGTGTCTCCTTTTAATCAACTCCCATGTCAAGTATGGAGTCTACCCCCTTGACATGAATATAATGCTCATAAAAATATAAGAAGAAGACATGATGAATTAAATAAAAATAGGGATTCAAAATTAATTAAAGATAAAAGTAATTTTCTGTATTAATAACCCATGAAAATAATCCAATTACTACTTTAAACAAGAATTAAGAATATGGAATAAATAAAAGAGTAAGTAAAGAAACAAACTAGAATAATGTCTGTAACAGAGGTAATGACTTCTTCAATATCCAAAAGCATAAGCTAATTAATTATGAATGTAAAGAGAACCTAGAGGGGAAGTAATTCTCTCTAAATTCAAATCTAAAAACCTAAAAACTATCCTAATAAGAATATGTCTATTCTGTATTGATGTGTATCTAATCTGTTGTTGAGTCTCTGTGTGTTCCCTGGCTTTATTCTGTGTTTCTGGGCCGAAAACTAAGTCAAAACGCGGTCCGAAATCGCCCCCAGCATTTTCTGTTAATTCTGAAGATCGCGCAGGTCACGCGTACGCGTCAGTCATGCGTTTGCGTCATTCAGTGATTTTCCTTGTCACGCGTACACGTCGTCCACGCATTTGTGTCATTCGTGCAGACACCAATCCGCGCGTACGCGTCAGGCACGCGCCCACGTCGCTGCGATTTTCTCCATTTCGCGCGCTCGCATGAGTCATGCACGCGTGTCAGTATTTGCTGGTTATCTCCTTAGTTTCTTGTGTTCCTTCCATTTTTGCAAGCTTCCTCTCCATTCTCTAAGCCATTTGATGACTTGCATCATTTATCCTTCTTTCTTGCATAAAGAGGACCATAAAAGAGCATAAATCTCATTTGATAAGTACAATTCATGCATTATTTGAGGGATATTATGGTACACTACTTTGAGATGAGTTGTGCTGAATTTCAGGTGAAAAAGGCATCAAAAATGGGAAGAAAGCAACAAAGAAGCTGGGCGTGTGAAACTGGCGTGGCACGCCAGGAGCTGCGCGTGGCACGCAGTACTAAATTCCAAAGAAGAATTCCCAAGAATTCATATGGGCGTGGCACGCCAAGAACTGGGCGTGGCACGCTAGTACAAAGTTTCAGAGAGCAACAATGGAAGACACAAAAGGGGCGTGGCACGCCATGTTGGGTGTGGCACGCCATGTTAGGCGTGGCACGCCTAACCCATCAGTCACTATGGGCATGCCATTTGAGCCAAGGGGCATGGCACGCCAACTCATCACTCCAGGGGGAACCTTCACTAGGGCGTGCCACTTGAGGATCCAGGTGTGGCACGCCAAGCTAAAGAGTCCACAAATATATGGGCGTGCCACTTGAACAGCATGGCGTGGAACGCTAGTACAAAAATCCAGAGAAGGTGTTGAAGGCAATTGAAGAATGGACGTGCCACTTGAAGTCAAAGGCGTGGCACGCCAGGCTCTAAATCTCACTTAGATGTGCCACTTTAGCGACCAAGCGTGGCACGCCAATGCACAAAGAGGCCAAAGCAAGGGCTGGGCATGCCACTTGATGTCGAAGGCATGGCACGCCAACCCAAGAATCTCACTATGGCATGCCACTTGAGTACTGGGCATGGCACGCCAGCTACTGGAACCAAGGCAAGATTATGGGCATGGCACGCCAGCCTCTAGGCGTGGCACGCTGGTATAAGTTTCCAGAGAGGGTGAAGGAGGCCAAATACATGGGGCGTGCAACTTGGTGTCGAAGGCGTGGCACGCCATCCACTATTCCTCACTTGGGCGTGCCGCTTGAATCCAAGGTGTGGTTAAACAGAGTAGTCACTTGTTCACAAAGGGGCGTGGCACGCCAGACCCTGGACGTGCCACGCTAGTTCAACTTCCCAGAGAGCTTGGTCAAGCATGCAACAAGGACGTGGCACGCCATACCCTGGGAGTCCCATGCTAGTTCAAGTTTCTAGAGGCAAAGAGAAGTGGAAAAAGACTGGGGCGTGCCACTTAAGCTCAAAGGCGTGGCACGCCATGCTACCTGGGCATTAAAATACCCTAAGCGTACCACTTGAGCTCGAAGGCATGGAACGCCAGGGGTGTTATTAAAGGCGAGCGTGCCACTTGAGGGATTGAACGTGGCACCTCAAGCCAGAATTGAGGGAGTGATGAGCGGATAATTTATACGTTTTTTGGCATTGTTTTTAGTATGTTTTTAGTATATTTTAGTTAGTTTTTATTATGTTTTTATTAGTTTTTATTCAAAAATCACATTTTTAGACTTTACTATGAGTTTGTGTATTTTTCTGTAATTTCAGGTATTTTTTGGCTGAAATTGAGGGACTTGGGAAAAAATCTGATTCAAAGGCTGAAAAAGGACTGCAGATGCTGTTGGATTCTTACCTACCTGCACTCGAAGCGGATTTTCTGACCTAGGCTACTAGTTTTCTATAAATAGGACCTTTTGCTATTGTATTTACACACCTCATAACACTTTACACGTTTCATATTGTATTCTCTACGGCATGAGTCTCTAAACTCCATGGTTGGGGGTGAGGAGCTCTGCTGTGTCTCGATGAATTAATGCAATTACTACTATTTTCTATTCAATTATGCTTGTCTCTATTCTAAGATATTCACTCGTACTTCAACTTGATCAATGTGATGATCCGTGACACTTATCACCATTCTCAATCTATGAACGCGTGCCTGATAACCACCTCCATTCTACCTTAGACTGAGTGCATATCTCTTAGCCTCCTGATTCAAATCAGAGTCTTCATGGTATAGGCTAGAATTATTGGCAGCCATTCTTGAGATCCGGAAAGTCTAAACATTGTCTGTGGTATTCCGAGTAGGATCTGGGAAGGGATGACTGTGACGAGCTTCAAACTTGCGAGTGTCGGGCGTAGTGACAGACGCAAAAATATCAATGGATCTTATTCCAGCATGAGTGAGAACCAACAAATGATTAGCCGAGCGGTGACAGCGCATTTGGACCATTTTCACTGAGAGGACGGATGGTAGCCATGACAACGGTGATCCACCAACATACAACTTGCCATGGAAGGAACCTTGCGTGCGTGAAGAAGAAGACAGTAGGAAAGCAGAGATTCAGAAGACAGAGCATCTCCAAAACCTCAACCTGTTCTCCATTACTGCATAACAAGTATTTATTTCATGTTCTTTTACTTTTTACAATTAAATCTGAGAATTACTGATATCTTGACTAAGAGTTACAAGATAACCATAGCTTGCTTCAAGCCGACAATCTCCGTGGGATCGACCCTTACTCACGTAAGGTATTACTTGGACGACGCAGTACACTTGCTGGTTAGTTATGCGGAATTGCAAAAGTGTGATTGTAATTTCGTGCACCAAGTTTTTGGTGCCGTTGCCGAGGATTGTTCGAGTTTGGACAACTGACGGTTTATCTTGCTGCTTAGATTAGGAATAATTTATTTTTGTTGGTATAGAGTCACTAAATTTGAGTCTTTTATTTGAGTTTAGTTTCATATTTTAAGTTTGGTGTCAATTGCATGATTTTATTTCTTTCAATTTTTCGAATTTGCATGTTCTTAGTTCTTTCTTGATCTTTAAAAATTCTAAGTTTGGTGTCTTTTTTGTTGTTTTTCTCTTTCCTCATTAAAATTCAAAAATAAAAAAAATATCTTTTCCTTATTTTACTCATAAATTTCAAAATTTTGCATTAAATTAGTCAAAGATTTTCAAAATCATATCTTTTTTTTAGTCAAGTCAAAATTCTAATTTCAAAAAAAAATTGATCTTTTCAAATCTTTTTCAAAAATCAAATCTTTTTAATTTCTTCAATCATATCTTTTTAATCATATCTTTTTTTTAATAAGTTGCAATCATATCTTCTCAATCATATCTTTTTCAAAATAATTTTCAATCATATCTTTCTGATTGCTAATTCCAAAATCTTCTTAATTAATTCATTAATTTAGTTATCAATTTGCCTTTATTTCATTTTCTTCAAATTTTCGAAACTTTTATTTTATCTTCCATTTATTTTGTTTTATTTTATTCGACTACTTTTAATTAAATAAAATAAAAAAATTTGAAAATATAATTTAATTACAATTCTTATCAATTCCCTTTTCTCCATCATGGACATAAGTGGAAATGAACAGTCCAGAAGGACTCTGGGGTCATATGCTAACCCCATTACAGCTGCATGTGGGAGTAGCATCTGTATACCTCCCATCAAAGCAAGCAATTTTGAGCTAAATCCTCAGCTCATTATCATGGTGCAGCAAAATTGCCAGTATTCCGGTCTTCCACAGGAAGAACCTACTGAGTTTCTAGCATAGTACTTATAAATTACTGACACAGTACGTGATAAAGAAGTGGATCAGGATGTCTATAGATTATTACTGTTTCCATTTGCTGTAAAAGATCAAGCTAAGAGGTGGTTAAATAACCAACCCACAGCAAGCATGAAAACATGGAGACAGTTATCAGACAAATTCCTGAATCAATTTTACCCTCCAAAAAGGATGACACAGCTAAGGCTGGACATCCAAGGCTTTAAACAAGAGGATCATGAATTCCTTTATAATGCCTGGGAGAGGTACAGAGGGATGCTAAGGAAATACCCCTCTGAAATATTTTCAGAGTGGGTACAGTTAGACATCTTCTACTATGGGCTTACAAAAAGAGCTCAATTGTCTCTAGACTACTCAGTTGGTGGGTCTTTACACATAAGAAAAACAATTGAAGAGGCTCAAGAACTCATAGATACAGTTGTTAGAAATCAGCATCTATACTCAAGTAGTGAGTCCTCCATAAAAGAAGAGACTAGGGCAGTAACTACTGATCATAATCCTCAAGAACAGATTGTTGAACTTAATCAGCAATTACTCCTTATGACACAACAATTAGCAGAATTTAAAAAGATACTCCAAGACACTAAAAATGCTAACAAAAATATAGAATCACAATTGAATCAGACAAGACAGTAGCTATCTAAACAGATAACAGAAGAATGCTAAGCTGTTCAACTAAAAAGCGAGAAGACATTGAATAAATCAGCTCAAAGTAGAAGAAAGCCAAGAAAGGAACAACTGACAGAGGATGACCAAACCACTGCCCAAAATCCCTCTAAGGACAGTAAGAGCCCAGAGAGGAATAATTCTGGCGTTCAAATGCCAGAAAAGGGAGAAAAGTTGGCGTTGAACGCCCAATCCTTGCCCAGTTCTGGCGTTCAAACGCCAGAAAAGGGTGGGAAGCTGGTGTTAAACGCCCATCCAGCACCCAATCCTGGCGTTCAAATGCCAATGAGGGATCAGACACCTGCAAGTGCTGATAGTAATCCCTCTAAGAAGGCTTCTCTAACCACCTCTGTAGGGAATAAACCTGCAGAAACAAAGGTTGAAGAATATAAAGCCAAGATGCCTTATCCTCAGAAACTCCGCCAAGCGGAACAGGATAGACAATTTTCCCGCTTTGCAGACTATCTCAGGACTCTTAAGATAAAGATCCCGATTGCAGAGGCACTTGAGAAAATACCCTCTTATGGTAAGTTCATGAAAGAGATCTTATGTCATAAGAAGGATTGGAGAGAAACTGAAAAGGTATTTATCACTGAAGAATGCAGTGCAGTCATTCTAAAATGCTTACTAGAGAAGCTTAAAGATCCAGGAAGCTTTATGATACCATGCACATTAGAGGGTGCTTGTACCAAGACAGCTCTATGTGACCTTGGAGCAAGTATCAACCTAATACCTGCATCCACTATCAGAAAGCTTGGCTTGACTGAAGAAAGAAAATACCCTCTTATGGTAAGTTCATGAAAGAGATCTTATGTCATAAGAAGGATTGGAGAGAAACTGAAAAGGTATTTATCACTGAAGAATGCAGTGCAGTCATTCTAAAATGCTTACTAGAGAAGCTTAAAGATCCAGGAAGCTTTATGATACCATGCACATTAGAGGGTGCTTGTACCAAGACAGCTCTATGTGACCTTGGAGCAAGTATCAACCTAATACCTGCATCCACTATCAGAAAGCTTGGCTTGACTGAAGAAGTCAAAACAACCCGGATATGTCTTCAACTTGCTGATGGCTCCATTAAACATCCATCAGGCATAATTGAGGACATGATTGTCAAGGTTGGGCCATTTGCCTTTCCCACTGACTTTGTAGTGCTGGAAATGGAGAAGCACAAGAGTGCAACTCTCATTCTAGGAAGACCTTTCCTAGCAACTGGACAAACTCTCATTGATGTCCAAAAAGGGGAAGTGACCCTGAGAGTCAATGAGGATGAGTTCAAGTTAAATGCTGTCAAAGCCATGCAGCACCCAGACACATCAAATGACTGCATGAGCACTGATATTATTGACTCTTTGGTGGAAGAGATCAATATGACT
>NC_029788.2:53882992-53887900 GCF_000816755.2 Arachis ipaensis
ACGCCCATCCAGCACCCAATCCTGGCGTTCAAATGCCAATGAGGGATCAGACACCTGCAAGTGCTGATAGTAATCCCTCTAAGAAGGCTTCTCTAACCACCTCTGTAGGGAATAAACCTGCAGAAACAAAGGTTGAAGAATATAAAGCCAAGATGCCTTATCCTCAGAAACTCCGCCAAGCGGAACAGGATAGACAATTTTCCCGCTTTGCAGACTCTCTTAAGATTCTTAAGATAAAGATCCCGATTGCAGAGGCACTTGAGAAAATACCCTCTTATGGTAAGTTCATGAAAGAGATCTTATGTCATTGGAGAGATTGGAGAGAAACTGAAAAGGTATTTATCACTGAAGAATGCAGTGCAGTCATTCTAAAATGCTTACTAGAGAAGCTTAAAGATCCAGGAAGCTTTATGATACCATGCACATTAGAGGGTGCTTGTACCAAGACAGCTCTATGTGACCTTGGAGCAAGTATCAACCTAATACCTGCATCCACTATCAGAAAGCTTGGCTTGACTGAAGAAGTCAAACCAACCCGGATATGTCTTCAACTTGCTGATGGCTCCATTAAATATCCATCAAGCATAATTGAGGACATGATTGTCAAGGTTGGGCCATTTGCCTTTCCGATGACTTTTTAGTGCTGGAAATGGAGGAGTACAAGAGTGCAACTCTCATTCTAGGAAGACCTTTCCTAGCAACTGGACAAACTCTCATTGATGTCCAAAAAGGGGAAGTGACCCTGAGAGTCAATGAGGATGAGTTCAAGTTAAATGCTGTCAAAGCTATGCAGCATCCAGACACATCAAATGACTGCCTGAGCGCTGATATTATTGACTCCTTGGTGGAAGAGATCAATATGACTGAGAGTCTCGAATCAGAGCTAGAGGACATCTTTAAAGATGTTCAGCTTGATCTGGAAGAACCAGAGGAAATAAAAGAACCTCTAAAAATTCCTCAAGAAGAGGATAAGTGATGAGCGGATAATTTATACGCATTTTGGCATTGTTTTTAAGTAGTTTTTAGTATGATTTGATTAGTTTTTAGTATATTTTTATTAGTTTGTAAATAAAAATCACATTTCTCGACTTTACTAGGAGTTTGTGTGTTTTTCTGTGATTTCAGGTATTTTCTGACTGAAATTGAAGGACTTGAGCAAAAATCTGATTCAGAGGCTGAAGAAGGACTGCAGATGCTGTTGGATTCTGACCTCCCTGCCCTTGATATATATCGCTGGAATGCCCTGGATGTCTACTTTCCAACGCAATTAAGAGCGTGCCATTTGGGTTTCTGTAGCTCCGTAAAATCCATTTCGAGTGCAGAGAGGTCAGAATCCAACAGCATCTGCAGTCCTTCTTCAGCCTCTGAATCAGATTTTCGCTCAAGTCCTTCAATTTCAGTCAAAAAATACCTGAAATCACAGAAAACACACACAAACTCCTTGTAAAGTCCAGAAATGTGATTTTTATTTAAAAACTAATAAAAATATACTAAAAACTAATCAAATCATACTAAAAACTACTTAAAAACAATGCCAAAAAGCGTATAAATTATCCGCTCATCACAACACCAAACTTAAATTATTGCTTGTCCCCAAGCAACTAAAAATAAAATAGGATAAAAAGAAGAGAATATACTGTAAATTATAAAATATCAATGAAACTTAGCTCCAATCAGATGAGCGGGACTAGTAGCTTTTTGCCTCTGAACAGTTTTGGCATCTCACTTTATCCTTTGAAGTTCAGAATGATTGGCATCTACAGGAACTCAGAATTCAGATAGTGTTACTGATTTTCCTAGTTCATTATTATGATTCTTGAACACAGCTACTTTCTGAGTCTTGGCCGTGGCCTACAGATGCTGATTTCTAGCAACTATATTGATAAGCTCTTGAGCCTCCTCAATAGTCTTTCTCATGTGTATAGATCCACCAGCTGAGTGGTCTAGAGATATCTGAGCTTTTTCTGTAATCTCGTAGTAGAAGATGTCTAACTGCACCCACTCTGAAAACATTTCAAAGGGGCATTTCCTTAGCATCCCTCTGTACCTCTCCCAGGCGTTATAAAGGGATTCATCATCCTCTTGTTTAAAGCATTGGATGTCCAGCCTTAGCTGTGTCATCCTTTTTGGAGAGAAATATTGATTCAAGAATTTGTCTGATAACTGTTTCCATGTTCTTATGCTTGCTGTAGGTTGGTTATTTAACCACCTCTTAGCTTGATCTTTTACAGCAAATGGAAACAGTAATAATTTGTAGACATCCTGATCTACTTCCTTGTCACGTACTGTGTCAGCAATTTACAAGAACTGTGCTAGAAACTCAGTAGGTTCTTCCTGTGGAAGACTGGAACACTGGCAGTTTTGCTGCACCATGACAATGAGCTGAGGATTTAGCTCAAAACTGCCTGCTTTGATGGGAGGTATACAGATATTACTCCCATATGCAGCAGTAGTGGGATTAGCATATGACCCCAGAGTTCTTCTGGACTGTTCATTTCCACTTAGATCCATGATGGAGAAAGGGAGATGATGTGGATTGTAATAAAAAAATTTACTTTTTTTTTAAATTATTTTATTATTTTTTTTGAATACCAAAAATTAAAAGGAAAATAAAATAAAATAAAATAAAATAAAATATTTACTATAATTTCGAAAATTAGAAAAATAGATAAAAAGGAAATTGAAAATTAAAATAAGTAATTAATTAAAAAAATTTGAAAAAGGTATGATTTTAAAACTCGAGATTGGAAAAGAAAAGATAAGATTTTGAAAAAGATATTATTTTAAAAATTTTGACCAAATGAACCTAATGAATTCGAAAATTATGAGCAATTAAAGGAAATGATATATTTTTTTTTGAATTTTATGAAGAAAGAGAAGAACACACAAAAGACACAAGACTTAAAATTTTTAGATCTAATGCTCCTTGTTTTTCGAAAATTTTAGAGGGAAAACACCAAGGAACACCAAACTTAAAAATTTTAAGATCAAAATATAAAGAAGACTCAAGAACACCTTGAAGACTCACAAAAACAACAAGAATAAAATTCAAAGACTCAAGAATATAAAAAGAACACCAAACTTAAAACTTTTAGAAAACTAAAAATAAATTTTCAAAAATTAAAGAAAAATAACAAGAGAACACCGAACTTAAAAGTTTGACACAAGATTTAATCAAAGAAAAATTATTTTTGAAAAAGTTTTAAAAGGAAGATACCCAATTACCAAGAACATAAGCACAACGCTCTAGCCAACTGAGCCATTCTCAACAGAGCCATTCTGGCCTGGCAACCATAGTCTCTGATCTATCCAATACCACACTAAGTTTTATGAATGAAACAAGGTCCTTCATTAGAAATTTGGAGGCACAGGTGGGTCAGCTGAGTAAGAAGATTACTAAAACTCCTCCCAATACTCTCTCAAGCAATACAGAAGAAAATCCCAAGAGAGAGTGCAAGGCCATAACTTTACTTGGTGTGGCCAAATGCCCAGAGGAGGAAGAAGATGTGAATCCCAGGGAGGAAGACCTCTTGGGACGTCCTCTGGACAGAAAGGAGTCCCTCTTTGAGGAACCAAAGGAATCTGAGGCTCATACAGAGACCCTAGAGACTCCATTGAACTTCTTTCTCCCATTCATGAGCTCTGATGAATATTCTTCCTCTGAAGAGGATGAAGATACCATTGAAGAGCATGTTGCTAAATATCTAGGAGCAATCATGAAGTTGAATGCCAGTTTATTTGGTAATGAGACTTGGGAGGATGTACCCCCCTTGCTTACAAATGAACTGAGTGCACTAATGAGGTAGACATTGCCTCAGAAGAAATTGGATCCCGGAAAGTTCTTCATACCTTGTACCATAGGCACCATGACCTTTGAAAAAGCTTTGTGTGACCTGGGGTCAGGGATAAACCTCATGCCACTCTCTGTAATGGAAAAACTGGGAATCTTTGAGGTACAAGCTACAAGAATCTCACTAGAGATGGCAGACAAATCAATGAAACAAGCTTATGGACTAGTAGAGGACGTGTTAGTAAAGGTTGAAAGCCTTTACATCACTGTTGATTTCATAATCCTAGACACTGGAAAGGATGAGGATGAATCCATCATCCTTGGATGACCCTTCCTAGCCACAGCAAAAACTGTGATTGATGTTGACAGAGGAGAGTTGGTTCTTTAGTTAAATGAAGACTACCTTGTATTTAAGACTCAAGGTTCTCCTTCTGTAACCATAAAGAGGAAGCATGAGAAGCTTCTCTCAGAACAGAGTCAAACAAAACCCCCACATTCAAACTCTAAGTTTGGTGTTGGGAAGCCACAACCAAACTCTAAGTTTGGTGTTGGGAGGCCCCAACATTGCTCTGATTTTCTGTGAGGCTCCGTGAGAGCTCACTATCAAGCTAATGACATTAAAGAAGCACTTGTTGGGAGGCAACCTGGTGCACGAAATTGTAATCTCAGGCAACGGCGCCAGAAACTCTGTACGCACGTCTTAATAAATCGTTTTTCATTTACAACTTCGATACAACTAACCAGCAAGTGCACTGGGTCGTCCAAGTAATATACCTTACGTGAGTAAGGGTCGATCCCACGGAGATTGTTGGTATGAAGCAAGCTATGGTCACCTTGTAAATCTCAGTCAGGCGGATATCAAATAGTTATGAAGTTTTCAAATATTAATAATAAATAGAAAATAAGGATAGAAATACTTATGTAATTCATTGGTTAGAATTTCAGATAAGCGTATAGAGATGCATTCATTCCTCTGAACCTCTGCTTTCCTGCTGTCTTCATCCAATCAATCTTACTCCTTTCTATGGCAGGCTTTATGTAAGGACATCACTGTTGTCAATGGCTACTTTTAATCCTCTCTAAAAAATGGTCCGATGCGCTGTCACTGCATGGCTAAT
>NC_029788.2:53888025-53889036 GCF_000816755.2 Arachis ipaensis
TATGGAGTGCAGAAACTCTACCGTATGAAAATACATAAGTGATAATGGTCCAGGCATGGCCAAATGGCCAGCCCCCATGAAGGTCTAAGATAGCATAAAACTGATCAGAGATGTCTAATATAATAGTAAAAAGTCCTATTTATACTAAACTAGTTACTAGGGTTTACAGAAGTAAGTAATTGATGCATAAATCCACTTCCGGGGCCCACTTGGTATGTGCTTGGGCTGAGCTTGAATGTTATACGTGTAGAGGTCAATCTTGGAGTTGAACGCCAGTTTGTAACGTATTTCTGGCGTTCAACTTTGGCTTGTGACGTGTTTCTGGCGTTTAACTCCAGACAGCAGCATATAACTGGCGTTCAACGCCCTTTAACGTCGTCTAAACGCGGCCAAAGTATGGACTATTATATATTGCTGGAAAGCCCTGGATGTCTACTTTCCAACGCAATTGGAAGTGCGCCATTTGGAGTTCTTTAGCTCCATAAAATCAACTTTGAGTGCAGGGAGGTCAGAATCCAACAGCATCAGCAGTCCTTCTTCAACCTCTGAATCTGATTTTTGCCCAAGTCCCTCAATTTCAGCCAGAAAATACCTGAAATCACAAAAAAACACAGAAACTCATAGTAAAGTCCAGAAATGTGAATTTAACATAAAAACTAATGAAAACATCCCTAAAAGTAACTAGATTCTACTAAAAATATACTAAAAACAATGCCAAAAAGCGTATAAATTATCCGCTCATCACAACACCAAACTTAAATTGTTGCTTGTCCCCAAGCAACTAAAAATCAAATAGGATAAAAAGAAGAGAATATACAATAAATTCCAAACTATCAATGAAACATAGCTCCAATTAAATGAGCGGGACTTGTAGCTTTTTGCCTCTTGAATAGTTTTGGCATCTCACTTTATCCATTGAAGTTCAGAATGATTGGCATCTATAGGAACTCAGAGTTCAGATAGTGTTATTGATTCTCCTAGTTCAGTATGATGATTCTTGAACACCGCTAT
>NC_029788.2:53889100-53891534 GCF_000816755.2 Arachis ipaensis
AAAGCTAGCCTTGCCCCAGGAGAGGGCTTTTCGGCTATTTTGTAGAATTCAAGGGAGATGACTTCATGAACTTCTACTTCCTATCCAATCATGATGCTATGAATCATGATGGTCCGATCCACAGTAACTTCAGATCGGTTGCTAGTGGGGATGATGGAGTGTTGGATGAACTCCAACCATCCTCTAGCCACAGGCTTAAGGTCCAGTCTTCTAAGGAGCTCCTTCCACACATATGTCCATGAGGACTTGGTCCAACCTTTGATTAAAGTTGACCCTTCTAGTGTAGGGGCGTGCATGTCCTTGCATCATAGGCAAGTTAAATGCCAACCTCACATTTTCCAGACTAAAATCTAAGTGGGAAGAGAGGGTTGTGTTGTGTGAAAATGAAGAAGAATGGAGGGCATATATAGGGAAGGGAGGGGGGTAAGGTTCGGCCATAAGGGTGGGTTTTGGGTGGGAAATTCATTTTGAATTTTGAAGGTAGGTGGGGTTTATGAGGTAGGTTTATGGGGAAGAGTGGATGGATGTGAGTGGTGAAGTGGTTATAGGAAAGAGAGATTGAGGTGATTGGTGAAGAGTTTTGGGGAAGAGTGTTTATGGGATTGTGTGAAAGAGGAGTGAGAAGAAGTGAGTGGAGGTAGGTGGGGATCCTGTGGGGTCCACAGAGCCTGAGGTGATCCTGTGGGGTCTACAGATCCTGAGGTGTTCAAGGATTTACAACCTTGCACCAAATTAGGCATGCAAAATGCCCTTGTACACAACTCTGGGCGTTCAGCGCCAGATTGGTGCTTGTTCTGGGCGTTGAACGCCCATTTGTTGCCCATCATGCTTGTTCTGGGTGTTCAGCGCCAGCTCTTCTCCAGGGTGCAATTCTGGCATTCAAACGCCCAGATGCTGCCCATTTTGGGTGTTCAGCGCCAGAACCATGCTCTGTTCTGGCGTTGAACGCCAGCCAGATGCTTCTTACTGGCATTTAAACGCCAGTAAGGTCTTCCTCCAGGGTGTGAGTTTTCTTCTACTATTTTTTATTCCGTTTTCAATTTATATTTATTTTGTGACTCCACATGATCATCTTGCTGTGGCTAGGAAAGGTCTTCCAAGGATGATGGATTCATCCTCATCCTTCCCAGTATCAAGGATTATGAAATCAGAACGGATGTAAAGGCCTTCAACCTTTACTAACACGTCCTCTACTTGTCCATAAGCCTGTTTTCTTGAATTGTCTGCCATCTCTAATGAGATTTTAGTAGCTTGCACCCCAAAGATTCCCAGTTTCTCTATTACAGAGAGGGGCATGAGGTTTATCCCTGAACCAAGGTCACACAGAGCCTTTTCACAGATCATGTTGCCTATGGTACAAGGTATTATGAACTTTCCAGGATCTTGTTTCTTCTGAGGGAATGTCAGTTGATCCAGATCACTTAGTTCATTGGTGAACAAGGGAGGTTCATATTCCCAAGTCTCAATACCAAATAATTTGGCATTCAGCTTCATGATTGCACCAAGGTACTTGGTAACTTGCTCTTCAGTAGCATCCTCATTCTCTTCAGAAGATGAATGCTTGTCAGAGCTCATGAAGGGCATAAGGAGGTTCAATGGAATCTCTATGGTCTCTAGATGAGTCTCAGATTCATTTGGTTCCTCAAAGGGAAACTCCTTATTGATCACTGGACGTCCTAGGAGGTCTTCCTCACTGGGATTTACGTCCTTCCCTTCCTCTCCAGGTTCGGCCGTGTTGACTATGTCAATGGCCTTGCACTCTCCTTTTGGATTTTCTTCTGTATTACTTGGGAGAGTACTAGGAGGGATTTCAGTGATCCTTTTACTCAGTTGGCCCACTTGTGCCTCCAAATTTCTAATGGAGGACCTTGTTTCATTCATGAAACTTACAGTGGCCTTAGATAGATCAGAGACTAAGTTTGCTAAATTAGAGGTATTTTGTTCAGAGTTCTCTGTCTGTTGCTGAGTGGATGATGGAAAAGGTTTACTATTGTTAAACCTATTTCTTCCACCATTATTAAAGCCTTGTTGAGGCTTTTGTTGATCCTTCCATGAGAGATTTGGGTGATTTCTCCATGAGGAGTTATAGGTGTTTCCATAAGGTTCACCCATGTAATTCACCTCTACTATTGCAGGGTTTTCAGGATCATAAGCTTCTTCTCCAGAAGATGCCTCTTTAGTACTGTTGGATGCAGCTTGCATTCCATTCAGACTCTGAGAAATCATATTGACTTGCTGAGTCAATATTTTATTCTGAGCCAATATGGCATTCAAAGTATCAATTTCAAGAACTTCCTTCTTCTAAGGCGTCCCATTGCTCACAGGATTCCTCTCAGAAGTGTACATGAACTGGTTATTAGCAACCATGTCAATGAGTTCTTAAGCTTCTGCAAGCATTTTCTTTAGGTGAATGGATCCACCTGCAGAAGTATCC
>NC_029788.2:53891585-53893909 GCF_000816755.2 Arachis ipaensis
TAATAGGGGTCCTTTTTACCACAGTATAGAGGTCCCTGTGTGAGTAGAAGAAAAGAAGAAGAAAAAATTCGAACACAGATGAAAGAGGGGGTTCGAATTTGGGTGAGATGAAGTGTTAGTAGATGAATAAATAAATAGAAGGAGATAAGAGAGTGAGAGAATTTTCGAAAATAATTTTTGAAAAAGAGTTAGTGATTTTCGAAAATAGTTTTTGAAAAAGGTTAGTAATTTTTCGAAAATTAAAATAAAAAATTAAAATAATTAGTTAATTAAAAAGAAATTTTGAAAAAGAGGGAAGATATTTTCGAAAATTAGGAGATAAAGATAAGAAAAAGATTTTTGAAAAATATTTTTAAAATTTTCGAAAATAAATAAGAAAAATGAAAAAGATTTGATTTTTGAAAAAGATTTTGAAAAAGATAAGATAGAAAGATATTTTTGAAAAGATATGATTGAAATTAGTTTTGAAAAAGATTTTGAAAAAGATAAGATAGAAAGATATTTTTGAAAAGATATGATTGAAATTAGTTTTGAAAAAGATTTTGAAAAAGATAAGATAGAAAGATATTTTTGAAAAGATATGATTGAAATTAGTTTTGAAAAAGATTTTGAAAAAGATAAGATAGAAAGATATTTTTGAAAAGATATGATTGAAATTAGTTTTGAAAAAGATTTTGAAAAAGATAAGATAGAAAGATATTTTTGAAAAGATATGATTGAAATTAGTTTTGAAAAAGATTTTGAAAAAGATAAGATAGAAAGATATTTTTGAAAAGATATGATTGAAATTAGTTTTGAAAAAGATTTTGAAAAAGATAAGATTTTTAAACTGAAAATTTGATTTGACTCATAAAAACAACTAGATTTTAAAAAGTTTTGAAAAAGTCAACTCAAATTTTCGAAATTTATGAGTGAAAAAGGGAAAGATATTTTTTTTGATTTTTGAATTTTTAATGATGAGAGGGAAAAACATGAAAAAGATTCAATGCATGAAAATTTTGGATTAAAACAATGAATGCATGCAAGAATGCTATGAATGTCAAGATGAACATTAAGAACACTTTGAATGTCAAGATAAACATCAAGAACTTATTTTTGAAAAATTTTTAATGCAAAGAAAACATGCAAGACACCATACTTAAAAATTTTTCATGTATAGACACTATGAATGCAAGAATGCATATGAAAAACAAGAAAAGACACAAAACATGAAAACATCAAGATCAAACAAGAAGACTTACCAAGAACAACTTGAAGATCATGAAGAACACTATGAATGCATGAATTTTTTGAAAAATGCAAGATGAATATGCAATTGACACCAAACTTTCAACTTGACTCAAGACTCAAACAAGAAACATAAGGATTTTTTTTTTTTTTTTTTGGATTTTTCAAAAATTAATGTGAAAAAGAAAAATAAGGATTCCAAAATTTTTAATATGAATTCCAGGAATCTTGTGCTCTTTAGACTAAAGCTCCAATCTGAGGGTTAGGCATGGCTTAATAGCCAGCCAAGCTTTAGTATGCTATTACATGCATTGAAGTGATTAGTTGAATTCTCAGTCCAAAGAAATTTGGACATGGCTTCACAGCCAGCCAGGATTCAACAAATCATCATGAAATACTAGAATTCATTCTTAAAAATTCTGAAGAACAATACATTTTTTGAAAACATTTTTTTTTAAATTTTTTTCGACAACAAAGGAGAAAATTTTTGAAAAATTTTTTTGAAAAATTTTTGAAAATAAGAAGAAAATTACCTAATCTGAGCAACAGGAGGAACCGTCAGTTGTTCAAACTCGAACAATCCCCGGCAACGGCGCCAAAAACTTGGTGCACGAAATTGTGATCTTAGGCAACGGCGCCAGAAACTCTGTACGCACGTCTTAATAAATCGTTTTTATTCACAACTTCGATACAACTAACCAGCAAGTGCACTGGGTCGTCCAAGTAATAAACCTTACGTGAGTAAGGGTCGATCCCACGGAGATTATTGGTATGAAGCAAGCTATGGTCACCTTGTAAATCTCAGTCAGGTGGATATCAAATAGTTATGGAGTTTTCGAATATTAATAATAAATAGAAAATAAGGATAGAAATACTTATGTAATTCATTGGTTAGAATTTCAGATAAGCGTATAGAGATGCATTCGTTCCTCTGAACCTTTGCTTTCCTGCTGTCTTCATCCAATCAATCTTACTCCTTTCTATGGCTGGCTTTATGTAAGGACATCACCGTTGTCAATGGCTACTTTTAATCCTCTCTGGAAAATGGTCCGATGCGCTGTCACTGCATGGCTAATCGTTTGGAGGCATCACCCTTG
>NC_029788.2:53894382-53903894 GCF_000816755.2 Arachis ipaensis
GATTAAGAGATCCAAGAGATACTCATTCAATCTAAGGTAGAACGGAAGTGGTTGTCAGGCACGCGTTCATAGGGAATGATGATGACTGTCACGTTCATCACATTCAGGTTGAAGTGCGAATGAATATCTTAGAAGCGGAATAAGTTGAATTGAATAAAAAAATAGTAGTACTTTGTATTAATCTTTGAGGAACAGCAGAGCTCCACACCTTAATCTATGGAGTGCAGAAACTCTACCGTATGAAAATACATAAGTGATAATGGTCCAGGCATGGCCGAATGGCCAGCCCCCATGAAGGTCTAAGATAGCATAAAACTGATCAGAGATGTCTAATACAATAGTAAAAAGTCCTATTTATACTAAACTAGTTACTAGGGTTACAGAAGTAAGTAATTGATGCATAAATCCACTTCCGGGGCCCACTTGGTGTGTGCTTCGGCTGAGCTTGAATGTTACACGTGTAGAGGTCAATCTTGGAGTTGAACGCCAGTTTGTAACGTATTTCTGGCGTTCAACTCTGGCTTGTGACATGTTTCTGGCGTTTAACTCCAGACAGCAGCGTAGAACTGGCGTTCAACGCCCTTTTACATCATCTAAACTTGGCCAAAGTATAGACTATTATATATTGCTGGAAATCCCTGAATGTCTACTTTCTAACGCAATTAGAAGCGCGCCATTTTGAGTTCTGTAGCTCCAGAAAATCCACTTTGAGTGCAGGGAGGTCAGAATCCAACAGCATCAGCAGTCCTTCTTCAACCTCTGAATCTGATTTTTGCTCAAGTCCCTCAATTTCAGCCAGAAAATACCTGAAATCACAGAAAAACACACAAACTCATAGTAAAGTCCAGAAATGTGAATTTAACATAAAAACTAATGAAAGCATCCCTAAAAGTAACTAGATTCTACTAAAAGCATACTAAAAATAATGCCAAAAAGCGTATAAATTATCCGCTCATCACAATCCAATGTTATTTAATTATATCTATTTATTTTCCATTGCTATTTTATATTTTCTTTAGGTTGATGATCATGTGAAGTCACAAAAATAACTGAAAATTCAAAAACAGAATGAAAAATAACATAAAAACAGCTCACCCTGGAGGAAGAGCTTACTGGCATTTAAACGCCAGTAAGAAGCATCAAACTGGCGTTTAACACCAGAAAGAAGCATCAAGCTGGTGTTAAACGCCAGAAACAAGCACCAGACTGGCGTTTAACGTCAGAACAGACCATGGAATTGGCTTTTAACGCCAAGAATGGGAGAAAAGCTGGCGTTAAATGCCAGAAACAAGCAGCAAGCTGGCGTTTAACGCCAGACATACATTCTAAGGGCATTTTGCATGCCTAATTGGAGCAGGGATGCTAAGTCCTTAACCCCTCTGGATCTGTGGACCCCACAGGATCCCTACCTACACCACCTCTTCTTCTCTCCTCTTCACACCTTTTTATAAAACTCTTCCCCAAATACCATTCACCAATCACCTCCATACCTCTTCCCCATAAACCCCACCTACCTCCAAAATTCAAATTCTTTTCCCTCCCAAACCCAACCCTAATGGCCGAAACCTACCATCCTCCCACCCCTATATAAACCCCTCAACACTACTCCATTTTCACACATTACAACCACTACTTCTCCCCCTTGGCCGAATACACTCTCTAACTCCATCTCCTCCGTTTTCTTCTTCTTCTACTACTTTCTTTCTTCTTTCGCTCGAGGACGAGCAAACCCTTCAAGTTTGGTGTGGTAAAATCATTGCTTTTTGTTTTTCCATAACCATCAATGGCACCTAAGGCCAGAGAAACCTCAAGAAAGAGGAAAGGAAAGGCAATTGCTTCCACCTTTGAGTCATGGAAGATGGAGAGATTCATCTCAAAGGTCCATCAAGACCACTTCTATGAAGTTGTGGCCAAGAAAAAGGTGATCCCTGAGGTCCCTTTTAAGCTCAAAAAGAGCGAGTATCCGAAGATCCGACAAGAGATTAGAAGAAGAGGATGGGAAGTTCTCTCTAATCTAATTCAACAAGTCAGAATCTTAATGGTTCAAGAGTTTTATGCAAATGCATGGATCACTAGGAACCATGATCAAAGTATGAACCCAAACCCAAAGAATTGGCTTACAATGGTTCAACTTTGATACTTAAATTTCAGTCCGGAAAATGTAAGGTTGGCGTTCAACTTGCCAATGATACAAGAAAATGCTTGCCCCTACACTAGAAGGGTCAACTTTGATCAAAGGTTAGACCAAGTCCTCATGGACATATGTGTTGAAGGAGCTCAATGGAAAATTGACTCAAGAGGCAAGCCGGTTCAATTGAGAAGACCGGACCTTAAGCCTGTAGCTAGAGGATGGTTGGAGTTCATCCAACGCTCAATTATTCCTACTAGCAACCGGTCTGAAGTTACTGTAGACCGGGCCATCATGATCCATAGTATCATGATTGGGGAGGAAGTGGAATTTCATGAGATTATACCTCAAGAACTCTACAAGGTGGCTGACAAGTCCTCCACTTTGGCAAGGTTAGCCTTTCCTCACCTCATTTGTCACCTCTGCAATTCAGCTGGAATTGACATAGAGGGAGACATCCTCATTGATGAGGATAAGCCCATCACTAAGAAAAGGATGGAGCAAACAAGAGATCATGGACCTCAACAAGGGCATGAGGAAATTCCTCACCATGAAATCCCTGAGATGCCTCAAGGGATGCACTTCCCTCCACAAAACTATTGGGAGCAAATCAACACTTCCCTAGGAGAATTAAGTTCCAACATGGGACAACTAAGGATGGAGCACCAAGAGCACTCCATCATTCTCCATGAGATTAGAGAAGATTAAAGAGCTATGAGGGAGGAGCAACAAAGGCAAGGAAGAGACATAGAGGAGCTCAAGAACACCATTAGTTCTTCAAGAGAAAGAAGACGCCACCCTCACTAAGGTGGACCCGTTCCTTAATCTCCTTGTTCTTATTTTTCTATTTTTCGGTTTTTGAGCCTTATGTTTTATTTATGTTTGTGTCTTTATTACATGATCATTAGTCTTTAAGTGTCTATGTCTTAAAGCTATGGATGTTCTATGAATCCATCATCTTTCATAAATGAAAAATGTTTTTAATCACAAAAGAACAAGAAGTACATGATTTCGAATTCATCCTTGAAACTAGTTTAATTATTTTGATGTGGTGACAATACTTTTTGCTTTTTGAATGAATGCCTGAACAGTGCATATGTCTTTTGAATTTGTTGTTTATGAATGTTAAAATTGCTGGCTCTTGAAAGAATGATGAAAAAGGAGAAATGTTATTTGAAGATCTGAAAAATCATAAAAAAAATGATACTTGAAGCAAGAAAAAGTAGTGAATAGAGAAAAGCTTGCGAAAAAAAAAGAAGAAAAAAGAAAATGGCGAAAAAAAGAGAAATAAAAAGAAAAAAGCAAGCAGAAAAAGCCAATAGCCCTTAAAACCAAAAGGCAAGGGTAAAAAGGATCCAAGGCTTTGAGTATTAATGGATAGGAGGGCCTCAAGGAATAAAATCCTAGCCTAAGCGGCTAAACCAAGCTGTCTCTAACCATGTGCTTGTGGCATGAAGATGTCAAGTGAAAACTTGAGACTGAGCGGTTAAAGTCGAGGTCCAAAGCAAAAAAAGAGTGTGCTTAAGAACACTGGACACCTCTAACTGGGGACTGTAGCAAAGATGAGTCATAACCTGAAAAGGTTCACCCAGTTATGTGTCTGTGGCATGTATGGATCCAGTGGTAATACTGGAAAACAAAGTGCTTAGGGCCACGGCCAAGACTCAGAAAGTAGTTGTGTTCAAGAATCAACATACTGAACTAGGAGAATCAATAACACTATCTGAATTCTGAGTTCCTATAGATGCTAATCATTCTGAACTTCAAAGGATAAAGTGAGATGCCAAAACTGTTCAGAGGCAAAAAGCTTCTAGTTCAGAGGCATCATTTACTCATTTCTATAAACCCTAGTAATTAGTTTAGTATAAATAGGACTTTTTACTATTGTATTCAGAGTCTTTGGACCACTTTTAAATCTCTGGACGTTTAGTTCTTAGATCAGAGAGGCTGGCCATTCGGCCATGCCTAGACCTTGTTCTTATGTATTTTCAACGGTAGAGTTTCTACACACCATAGATTAAGGTATGGAGCTCTGCTGTTCTTCATGAATTAATGCAAAGTACTATTATTTTTCTATTCAACTCAAGCCTATTTCTTCTCTAAGATATTCATTCGCACACAAGAACATGATGAATGTGATGATTATGTGACGCTCATTACCATTCTCACCTATGAACGTGTGCCTGACAAACACTTCCGTTGTACATGAAAACAAGCTTGAATACATATCACTTAGCCTCCTGATCTACGATCAGAGTCTTTGTGGTATAGGCTAGAATTATTGGCGGCCATTCTTGAGATCCAGAAGGTCTAAACCTTGTCTGTGGTATTCTGAGTAGGATCTGGGAAGGGATGGTTGTGACGAGCTTCAAACTCGCGAGTTCTAGGTGTAGTGACAGACGCAAAAGGATTACTGGATCCTATTCTAGCGTGATCGAGAACCGACAGATGATTAGCCGTACGGTGACAGCGCATTTGGACCATTTTCACTGAGAGGACAGGATGTAGCCATTGACAATGGTGATGCCCAACCTACAGCTTGCCATGGAAAGGAGTATGAATGATTGGATGAAGACAACAGGAAAGCAGAGGTTCAGAAGGAACACAAGCATCTCTATACGCTTATCTGAAATTCTCACCAATGAATTACATAAGTATCTCTATCCTATTTTATATTTTAATTATATTTTAATTATCAATTCACCATAACCATTTGAATTCGCTTGACTGAGATTTGCAAGATAACCATAGCTTGCTTGAAGCCAACAATCTCCGTGGGATCGACCCTTACTCACGTAAGGTTTATTACTTGGACGACCCAGTGCACTTGCTGGTTAGTTGTATCGGAATTGTGAAAAAGAACTAAGATTATGAACGTGCGTACCAAGTTTTTAGTGCCGTTACTAAGGAATCAACAATCACGATTTTGTGCACCAATAAGCCTCCTAAACCCGAGCTCAAACCACTACCACCATCCCTGAAATATGCATTTCTGGGAGAAGGCGACACTTTTTCCGTGATCATAAGCTCTGCTTTGAATCCACAGGAAGAGAAAGCACTAATTCAGGTGCTGAGGACACACAAGACAGTTCTTGGGTGGTCTATAAGTGATCTTAAGGGCATTAGCCCAGCAAGATGTATGCACAAGATCCTATTGGAGAATGATGCTAAGCCAGTGGTACAACCATAGAGGCGGCTAAATCCAGCCATGAAGGAAGTGGTGCAGAAAGACGTCACTAAGTTACTAGAGGCTGGGATTATTTATTCTATTTCTGATAGCCCTTGGGTGAGCCCCGTCCATGTTGTCCCTAAGAAGGGAGGAATGACAGTGGTTCATAACGAAAAGAATGAACTGGTTAAGAGACCAACCTAGTTTTAAACTGGGAAAAATGTCACTTTATGGTGACTGAAGGAATTGTCCTTGGGCATAAAATTTCAAACAGGGGAATAGAGGTGGATCAAGCTAAAGTGGAAGTAATTGAAAAATTACCACCACCTGCCAATGTTAAGGCAATCAGAGGCTTTCTAGGGCATGCAGGATTCTATAGCAGGTTTATAAAGGATTTTTCAAAAATTACAAAACCTCTGAGCAATCTGCTAGCTGCTGACATGCCATTTGTATTTGACACAGAGTGTCTGCAGGAGTTTGAAACTCTGAAAGCTAAGCTGGTTACAGCACCAGTTATTTCTGCACCAAACTGGACATTACCATTTGAACTAATGTGTGATGCCAGTGACCATGCTATTGGTGCAGTATTAGGACAGAGGCATCACAAACTTCTGCACGTCATTTACTATGCCAGCCATGTTCTAAATGACGAACAGAAAAACTACACAACCACAGAAAAAGAGTTGCTTGCAGTGGTTTATGCCATTGACAAGTTTAGATCCTATTTAGTAGGTTCAAAAGTGATTGTGTATACTGACCATGTTGGTCTTAAATATCTACTCACAAAGCAGGATTCCAAACCCAGGCTCGTAAGATGGGTATTGCTTCTGCAAGAGTTTGATATAGAAATAAGAGACAGAAAAGGGACAGAGAACCAGGTAGCTGATCACCTGTTCTGCGTCCCTCCCTCCTACTAAGATCTCTGAGACCTTTCCGGATGAGCAACTCTTCGCCATTCAGGAAGCACCATGGTTTGCAGAAATTACAAATTATAAAGCTGTGAGGTTCATACCCAAGGAGTACAGCAGGGTGCAAATGAAAAAACTAATCTCTGATGCAAAGTACTACTTGTGGGATGAACTATATCTCTTTAAGAGATGTGCAGACAGAATGATCCGCAGATGCGTACCTAGAGAGGAGGCACAGAAGATCATATGGCATTGCCATGGGTCACAGTATGGCGGACATTTCGGAGGTGAGCGAACAGCCACTAAGGTCCTTCAATGTGGGTTCTACTAGCGTACTCTCCATAGAGATGCCCGAGAGTTTGTTCGTAACTGTGTCAGTTGCCAGAGAGCTGGTAACTTACCTCATGGTTATGCCATGCCTCAACAAGGGATCTTAGAGATTGAGTTATTTGATGTATGGGGTATTGACTTCATGGGTCCTTTCCCACCATCATTCTCAAACACTTACATTCTGGTGGCAGTAGACGACGTATCTAAATGGGTAGAAGCAATTGCCACACCCACTAATGATACTAAGACAGTGCTGAAGTTCCTCCAGAAACATATCTTTAGCAGATTTGTTGTTCCTAGAGTACTCATCAGTGACGGGGGCACTCATTTCTGCAATAAACAATTTTACTCTGCTATGGTACGATATGGAATTAGCCATAAAGTAGCAACTCCATATCATCCATAGACAAATGGGCAGGCTGAAGTCTCTAATAGAGAACTAAAAAGAATCCTGGAACGGACTGTAATTGCCCGTAGAAAGGATTGGGGAAAGGATTGGGCAAAAAGCTTGGATGATGCTCTGTGGGCATACAGAACAGCATTCAAGACTCCTATAGGAACCTCTCCATACCAGCTTATGTATGGAAAGGCCTGTCATCTGCCCGTGGAACTGGAACATAAGGCCTACTGGGCAACCAGATTCCTAAACCTGGATGCTAAGTTAGCTAGAGAGAAAAGATTGCTCCAGCTGAATGAGCTAGAGGAATTCAGACTCAATGCTTTTGAAAATGCAAAAATTTATAAGGAAAAAGCAAAAAGGTGGCATGACAAGAAACTGTCATCTAGAATCTTTGAACTAGGATAGAAGGTTCTGCTGTTTAACTTTAGGCTCAGACTATTCCCCGGGAAATTGAAATCCCGGTAGAGGGGACCATATGTGATTACAAGTGTGTCACCATATGGATATGTTGAGCTTCAGGATATTGACTCTGACAAAAAGTTCATTGTTAATGGACAGAGAATCAAACATTATCTTGAAAGCAATTTTGAACAAGAATGCTCAAAACTGAGACTAGAATAAAGCTCAGTCAAGGTCCAGCTAAAGACAATAAAGAAGCGCTTACTGGGAGGCAATCCAGCCATTAGCAAGTTATTTATTTTAATTAATACTCATAGAAGTTTGATATAAATTTTCTTCAAGATTAATCATCAAATTGTAGGAATTCATAGAGTTACAAAAGGATTCAGTGCAAAAAGTAGAGAAAAGGAGCTCACTGGCAAGAAAACGCCAATAAGGGGCATTTTGGGCATTAAATGCCAGAATGGATACCATTCTGGGCGTTTAACGCCAGTAAAGATATCATTTTTGGCGTTAAATGCCAGAATGGGTACCATTCTGGGCGTTTAACGCCAGAATTGCAGCATCCTTTGCGTTCAGAAAAATGCCCAGTAACAAAAGATTTCTGGCGTCTGGGCGTTAAACGCCCACAATGGCCAATATATGGGCGTTAAATGCCGTAATGGATACTATTCTGGGCGTTTAACGCGAGAAAGGCAGGGGGAGAGGATTTTGTTTTCCACTTCAAAATTTTTCAAATTTTCATGTTTTGACTCATAATTTTCTGCATAAACATGTTACAAATCTTCATCATTCACCTTTAATTTTCAAAAATTCAACAATTTTCTAAATCCCTTTTTAAATTTCTTTCAAATCCTTCCCAAATCTTCTTAAAAAACTCAAATATCTTCTCAATTTCTTTCCAAATCTTTTCCAACTCATCATATATATCATCTCTTAATTCTTAGATGCATCAACAAATTTTCAGATTTAACCTTTTTATATCTTTTCCATTTAAAAATCTCATCTTTTTCATATCATGGTTCTATTTTTTCACCAATCATATCTTTATGTCATATCTTTTTCAAATTTTGGAAATCCCTCCGCTCCACTTATAAATTCACATTCGGCTATCCCCACCTCTCCACAACTCGAATTTGCCTCTCCTCCTATCTCTCTCTTTTCCCTTCTTTTGCTTGAGGACAAGCAAACCTCTAAGTTTGGTGTGTTTTTCCGTGATCACCGAGCTAAGAGTCATTAAGATCATGGCTTCTAAAGGAAAACAAACCAACTCAAGAGGCAAGAAAGAGAATACTCCAAAGAGTCTTTAGAATCAGGAGAGGTTTTTAACCAAAGAACATGCAGACCATTACCACAAAATAATGGGTCTAAGGTCAGTGATCCCGGAAGTTAAAATTCGATCTGAAAGAAGACGAATATCCAGAGATCCAAGAGCAAATTCGAAACAGAGGATGGGATATTCTAGCTAATCTTGAGACAAAGTGAAGGTTGTGGTAGGCTTAGAGAAGGGGGGTTGAATCTATGCCTTCCTTTTAGTTGCTGTTATTACCCTTTTAAAACAAATTTGCAATTCTGATTCTGTTTGAACTTAGTAGCGGAAATTTATGAGACAATTTGTTTTTGTCTCATGAATATCAGAAAACAGAACACAGCAGAGAAGAGAAAAGCTAACACCAGCATGTATCCTGGTTCGGTTGCCTTGTGCTATGCAACCTACATCCAGTCTCCTCCGTAACTATGGAAGAATTTCACTATAGTTAACAGTATTACATACACCAATAACACAGGATTGACCCAATCCTTTCACACTCAAGTTCTATCCTAACTTGACATTGGCTATGCTAATACCTAACTATTCACTCTTAGTGCTAACCCAACTAAGAAAGGGATACCTCACAGGTACAAGATACAAGACATGAACACACCTAAAGAAATCTAAAATAACTCTAGGCTTTTCTCTCAAGTGTTTCACTCAGCCTTTTTCCACTCATGGCTTTTACTTGAGTTTCCTCACAATGCCTTTTCTCATAAGAAATTACAGAAAGATAAACATTGAAAAGTACATTACAATCTGTAAAACATGAAGGAGATTGACTTCATCAACAGCCTCTGTGCTATGCGAAAAACCAGATTAGCAAGCCTCTGATTCAGTTCTTCATACTGGCGGAATGCACCTTT
>NC_029788.2:53904095-53912262 GCF_000816755.2 Arachis ipaensis
TTCTGAATGAACAGCAAGCTTCTTTTATCTTCTTGCATGTTGCTGGGTTCTTCTTCCAAGGTCAACACCTTGAGCCTTGAGCTTCAACAACTCACAGATTCACTTTTTCACCTTAATCCTCAGAGAAGAAACTTTCCCTCTGACTTACTCATTTTGACCGAAAGCCACAAAGCAGTAACAATAGAAATCTTCTTATGGTCAACTTGATCTTAGCCATTGAAAAACTACTTGGTCCCCAAGTATCACTTGTGACTGTAGATGTGAAGCAGAATAGGGCAGAGAACAACTTTCCCTTGAATGCCATTTTCGGATAGAGCAGAGAGTTGGGAAGAAGGGAAGGAGATTTGATGCAAGCAATATGAGATGGATTACCTTTAACCTAAGCTTGATTTGGATTAGATTTTCTGCTTTAGCTTCTGTGCTTTAAGCTTAGATTTTCTCTTTCTTGCTTCTTTGGTTACTGGCTTATGGAGGAAGCTTTTCTTCTCTTTCTCTTTCTTACTTTTTTGAAGTCTTGATGCGACTTGATTAGAGAGGAGAGGAACGTTGCTTTGGTTGGAGCAAGATGGTGGGAAATTGAAAAACAATTTCAGGCTTGGATCGGGCTCTTCTCTACTTCAGCCCGTTGGTGCTTTGCTATGCTTCTTTGATGAATTTTGTTTGAAATAAATGACTTGGGCTTGTCTTTATTCACACTTACCATTCAGCCCATTTGCTTTGTTTTATTTTCCATTCAGGTTGGGCTGTAAATCAGATTTTGGCCTGCAACATATAATAAATAATTAGCAACATATACTTATTAATTAAACAAATCTAATTATTTATTTTGCCAAAAATAATGTTTGTCATCACTAATTAATTTAGTTAATTTCTTAACTCAACAATCTCCCCCTTGATGACAAACATGATTTAAGCAACAATCAAAAGGAAATGAGTTTGAGTAAGGTTTTAGAGACTCCCTTTGAATGATGTTGCTTGCTAATGTGTTGCTCCCCCTTTCCTTTTCAACAGTTGCTCCCCCTGAATCTATGCTCTTTCCTTTTTGTTCCTGTTTATATTAAGCTTAAAAGGAGCTATTCAAGATGTAACTTGACTAAGGGATTCTATATAACCAGCAACACATATTCAGCCCAGTATTTCTTATCATGACAATAGCCAAAGCATATTGTAAAACAAAAATAATTTGCAAAAACAAAGTTCAGTTCTAATCCGAAACAAAGTTCAGAAAAGAATTAGCAGCATCAATATATTATTAGCATCAATCAACTGACTAATCAAAAAAATCAGCAGCATCATTCAACTGAATCAATCAACTGAATAAAAAATAACCTTTAATAGCTATTACTCCCCCTTTTGTTATCAAGGGCGGATAACATGCAAGATCAACAAAAACAGCACTATAAACCCTGCAAGAAAGGTTAGTGCACAGCCAAGATAACTAACGAAATAACCAAAAGTGCATCAGTGTTCAAAGTTATTACAGTTATCCAAGACAACAAGAGTATACCAAATAGTAGCAAAATAAAACAGAGTTTATGAGACAAAAAATGAGCAGCAACAGCAGATTTTATGAGACAAATCCTAGGCATCAGAACCATTCCCCTCCGAGGCAGCTTCCTCTTCAACATCCGTGGCAATGTCTTCATCATTTTGAAGGTTGTCAATGAAAGTCATCAGTACAGCCACCCTATCCCTTGATTTCTTCAGGAAGTTCTCATGGTTGCTAGCCAGCTTCCTTTTCTCTTTGCTCAATTCAATCGAGTGATTCGATTGGGAGACAAACTCTTGAGCAACATCCCTGATCACATTCAGCAAAGTGGATTTCTTCCGAGTGGAGATGGAAGTACCCTCAGTGGAAGGAGCAGTAGAATCATCTGGAATGAACTCTTCATCATCATCATCTAGAACCATTCTCTCAGATCGAGTTGGTCCTTTTTGCTGTTTCACTGAACCACCTCCCTTTAGATATGAATGTCTATTTTCATATTTCTCATTGGTCAAGTCAACACCAAAATGTTCAAATATGCAAGTTAGAAACATGCCATAAGGGAGTGCTTTGTCCTTTTCACTCCTAACAGAGTCAAACATATATCTAACCATCAAGTATGCAAATGAAATTTCAGTTTTGGTGAGAAGGGCATATAAAACAAGAGTATCAGTGTAGGAAACCCTTTGATATGAGCCGCTTTGAGGCAGAATAACATGATTGACCATTCGGTGCAATTGAGCACGCTCATATCCTAGGGCTTTGTGAGTGGGTGTAATACCATCAAGTAGAGAAACATGTTCACAGATGTGAGCCAATGCATCATGATAGGAAATTCCAACACCTTCATCCCACTTAACCGAAGTGTAGGCACAAGGCCCAACATCAGTATACTTCAAGGCATCACTGATATTGTCATTATTTAGAAATATGTCTCGGCCCTTAACATACGAATGCACACTTCCTTCATGGTAAGTCATGTTTGCATAAAATTCTTTGACCAACTGAGGATATACAGGTTTTTTGATTTTGAAAAGGTGATTCCAGTCTAAAAATTCTAAATTTTCAGCAAAAGGAAAACCTTTCTTTTTCAAATCAGGTAAATCAGCCAGAAAATATGGACATAGAGTACGATACTGAATGACTCCCTCATAGAAATCGTGGTTCATGGTAGATTTGAAATGATGGGGGTTAAAGTCTGAGTGAGATGTCATATAGTGTGATTTGTGAGCAAAAGGATCAATGTCTGGTTCTCTAACAGATCTGAGAGGAACTCGAGTTTTACCTCTTTGAGAACGTGATGGAACAGACCTAGACTTTGGTTGTGTGGACTAAGGTGGAGGTTCTGGTGCTGCAGGACGCTTCCCTTTGGATGAACTCAGTTTTGATGAACCTGGCTTGGATGGTGTGACTTTCGGTGGTGACGTTGGCTTGGCAGAGGCAGGGAACCTTGGAGTGTTCTTGTCCGAGCCATGGGGTCACAGCAAGGAGGAGAGGTAGGAGGAGAGGTAGGATGAGAAGGAGAAGGGGTAAAGGTCCGGTCTTGAGAGCAAGTGGAAGGCTTTGTGGGTAGCTTGTAAATCTTTTCACGAGGAGGCCTTTTAGGAATGGTTTTCTTCCTCATTTGGTTAGTTTCAGTCTTTTGAGGGAAGAGAAGCAGTAAAGTGAGTGGGAAGAAACCGAAGAGTGTGTGGAGAAGTTATGGAGGGAAGAGAGGGAGTGTTGGTAACCGTACCCAAAAAGTGGATTTCCAAAACCATGCAACTGCATCACCATTGAAAAGACTTGAAAAGACATGACCTCATTCAAGAAAGATTTTATTTGATTTTAAAAAATAAAAGGGAAGTTAATTTTAAAATTTGAGAAAAACAACAAAATTAACCTGAAACACCTTTTTTGGGCCAGAAATAAATCCTCTTGAAAACCTTTTCGGCCACAAAACATTTATTGAAAACCTTTTATGAAACACACAAGTCATCAAAAATAACAAACAAGATTGTAACATTCATGTTAGGGCCTTGAAGTGATATGAGATTAATGAAACACATTTGGACCACTCTTGATCTGAATATTGAGTTTGGCCCAGATTGAGGATCATTTGAAATAAGCCCAGAACACGCTGACTTGATGGAAACGTTCATCACCTGCCCAGAATTGTCTCATGCCTATTTATGAGACAAAAAGCTCCAGCAAATACATCAGCATTTTTCAAACAAAGAATCATAACTCAAGATTCCTAGACAAGTCCTAAGCATGCAGAATCTATCCTCAGCTAATGGTTTTGTAAAAATATCTACTAATTGCTCCTCTGATTTAACAAATTAAATACTAATATCCCCCTTTTGGACATGTTCTCTTATTGAGTGAAATTTTACTTCAACATGTTTAGTCCTAGAGTGCAAAACTAGATTTTTAGAAATATTAATGGCAATCATATTATCACACAGCAGGGGAATATTTTCAGCATTTAATTTGTAATTAGCAAGCTGTGTTTTTAACCATAAAAGCTGAGAACAACAAGAGGAAGCAACTATATACTCAGCCTCTGCAGTGGAAAGGGCCACTGTTGGTTGCTTCTTACTTGACCATACATTTAAGGACTTCCCAAGGAAGCAACATAAACCAGAAGTGCTCCTTCTATCAACTCTATCACAAGCAAAATCTGCATCACAATAACCAACTGCAGAAAAATCATCAATCTTAGGATACCAAAGACCAAAATTGGATGTGCCATGAACATATCTAATGATCCTTTTAACTGCAGAAAGATGTGACTCTTTTGGTTTGGATTGGAACCTAGAACACAATCTAACACTTTGCACAATATCGGGTCTAGAGGAAGTTAAGTACATGAGAGAGCCAGTCATTCCTCTATACCTAGTCTCATCAACATCTTTCTCGGTTTCTCCCTTATCTAATTTAGAATTAGGATGCATGGGAGTTCCCATGGGTTTGGCATTTTCCATACCAAATTTCTTAACTAATTCCTTGGCATACTTCTCTTGATGAATGAAAATACCTTTTTCAGTTTGTTTAATTTGCAGCCCAAGGAAGAAATTAAGTTCACCCGTCATACTCATGTCAAATTCACTTGTCATGAGTTTTCCAAATTCAGAACAAAGGGATTCATTTGCTGATCAAAAAATAATGTCATCAACATATATTTGGACTAGTTCCTCAGGATAATTCTTCAAGAATCTCCATTCACGAGGTCTGGTGGACTTGGAGGCAGATTCATTCACCAAGGGATTCTGAACGCTGCTGACAGCAGGATTTCCTTCAGATTCATGAGACAAAACGGAATTGTCTCTTGAATTCGCAGCATTAGCAGTTTCTGGTTCAGCTTGTCCAGAACTCTCTTTTTCTTGATTTTGAGCAGCTTCACCTTCCTTTTGAACTTGATTTCCTGCATCACATTCTTCCAAAAAGCTTTGTACCAAGTTAGTATCACAAAATGTAACATGTATGGATTCCTCAATAATCCTAGCATCTTGATGATATACCCTATATGCCTTACTAGTTGTGGAATATCCTACAAACAAACACTCATAAGCCTTTGGATCAAATTTTCCCAAATTTTCTTTGTTATTTAAGACAAAACATTTGCATCCAAAGATGTGCAAGTAATCTAAGTTTGGTGGTTAGCCTTTCCAAAGTTCATAAGGGGTTTTCTTCAAAAATTTCCTTATGATTGTTCTATTTAAAATATGGCAAGCTGTGTTAACCGCTTCAGCCCAAAGGAATTTTGGAACATTACTCTCACAAAGCATGGCTCTTGTCATCTCTTGTAGGCTTCTATTTCTTCTTTCCACAACACCATTTTGTTGTGGTGTTCTTGGACAAGAGAAGTTGTGAGATATTCCAAATTCCTCACAAAAGGATTCAAACAAATTATTTTCAAATTCAGTTCCATGATTGCTTCTTATAGAAGAGATTTTCAAATCCTTTGCATTTTGAATTTTCTTGCAAAAAGGTTCAAAAGCCGAAAAGGCTTCATTTTTGTGTGCAAGAAATAAAACCCAACCAAACCTAGTATAGTCATCCACAATTACTAAACCATAATGTTTACCACCTAGGCTTTGAGTTCTTGTTGGACCAAATAAATCAATGTGTAGCAACTCAAGTGGTCTTTTAGTAGAGATGTCTTCCTTTGGTTTAAAAGAACTTTTTGTTTGTTTTCCCATTTGGCAAGCATCACAAGTGATGTCTTTGTCAAACTTTATCAAAGGAAGACCTCTTACTAATTCTTTCTTTACAAGTTTGTTTATTTGAAACATGCTTGCATGGCCCAATCTCTTGTGCCATAACCACTTTTCAGATTCTTTAGAGTGAAGACAAGATACATTTTGATTCTTTAGTTCATCAAGAGTAAGTCCATACATATTATTGAAACGCTTGGCAACAAACATCACTTCATTTGTTTTTTCATTAAGAACACAGCATTCAAGCCTTTTGAAAACAACTAAATATCCTAAATCACACAGCTGACTTATACTCAAAAGATTGTGCTTTAAACCACAAACCAAAAGCACATCATCAATGAAAGTAGATTGCTCATTACCTACTTTTTCAACAGCAATGATTTTACCTTTACCATCATCTCCAAAGGTCACAAAACCTCCATCATACTTATTTAGTTTGATGAAGTAGGTTGACTTTCCAGTCATGTGCCTTGAACATCCACTATCCATGTACCACATGTCCTTTTTGTTCTTGGATGCTAGGCAAATCTACATGATGAGTTTCAAGTAGCCTTAGGTATCCAAATTAATTTGGATCCTTTGAAGTTAATCCATCTTGGTTGCCCAAGTGCATTGAAATCACAAACAACATTATAGACTTTGTTTCCTACAACTCTCTTTTCAATGAAGCATTGTGCATATGAGTGACGAAATTTCTTGCAATTAACACAATGATTTTCTGGTGTGTGTTGCTGAAACTGATGTGAGTTATATTGCTTGAAATGATTAAAGTTTTGAAATTTTCTGGTTTTTGGAGGAGATGCATTTCTTTTGACCAACTGATTTTTATTAAAGTTATTCCTCTTTGCAAAAACATTTTCACCAGAATTCTTTTGAACATTTTTACCTTTCGAAAATGAGGTTTTGTTATAAAAAAGTGGTTTCTTGAAAGCAGCCTCATTTTTCGAAATGTAACCTAAACCTGGCCGATTTGAACTCGGTTCAGTTTTTGGTGAAGGCTCAGTTTCACTTGTGTATACTTCATCAAATTTTTCTTCAAGTGTTGGAGCATTTTCAATACAATATTTGTTTGGTATGGTTTTGGTATTTGATGAAGAAGCCACAAACTTTATAGAGGAAATATTAGAAAATGCATCTTTCAAACAATGGTCTTTGACTTGCAAGTAATTTGTCCAAGTTACTAGAACCTTGAGCAAATTTTGCTAAGTCACCATTTAGCCTTTTAATCATCTCATTTAATCTTTTATTTTCAGCAATTAACTCATGTGAAGGATCCACAATGTGCTTTCCTTTTAATTTTTCAAGTTCAGATTTTAGAAATCTGTTTTCTTCAATAATATCTAAAGCACATTCAGTTTCCTTCACTTTTTCTTTTAAAAAATCATTTTCAGCTCTTAACACATCTCTTTCAGATCTGCATTCATTGTATTTATCAAGCAGTTTTGATGTGTTTAAAGTGAGATCATCAATAATAACATGCAAGTCCTCAATGGTCAAATCATAATAATTTACCTCATCAAGATTGTTGTTTCCAGCCATGAAGCAGTCTTTGTCATCTCCTTCAGATTCTTCTTTTTCATTTTAGTCATTCTCAAGATCCTCCCAAGCTGCCATGAGTACTCTCTTCCTTTCCTTCTTTCCTTTATCCTCCTTTTTGAGCTTTGGACAGTTTGACTTGAAGTGCCCAGCCTCCTTGCAATGATGGCACGTCACTTTGCTCAAGTCTATCTTGTGCTCCTTTGAACTTGAACCTTTGTATTTGCCCTTGTTCTTCATCATCCTTCTAAATCTCCTAGCAAAAAACAAAAGTTTGTCATCTGAAATACCATCACTAGACTCACTCTCTTTCGGTTCTATTTGTGACTTGAGGGCTATTCCCTTTTTCTTTGAGTCTGTGTTTGTGTGTGTGGCTTCATAGGCAAGGAGTTTTCCTCTCAACTCATCATAGGTTATGGGACTTATGTTGTTACTCTCGGTTAGGACAGTGGCAGTGTTTTCCCACTCTTTTGTGAGGCTTCTAAGGAGTTTTCTCACCAAAGTTTGTTCTGCATAGTTTGTACCCATAGCATCAAGGTTGTTGATTATGATTGAGAATCTCTCAAATTCTTCATCAATGCTTTCTCCATCCTTCATGCTAAACATCTCGTACTCTTTTCGCAGCATATCAATCCTCATTTTTTTGACTTGTTTAGTGCCTTCGTGTGTAACCTGGAGTTTTTCCCAGATTTCTTTGGTTGTCTTGCATCTAGACACCTTCTGTTACTCTTCAAAGCTGATAGCACAGTGAAGAAGGTTGATTGCTTTAGCGTTCAGCTCTATCTTCTTCTTCTCATCTTCATTCCATTCAGCTTCTTCTTTCGGAGTCACCACTCTATCAGCACTAGTTTTTGTTGGGATCTTGGGACCACTCACAACGATCTTCCATAAGTTGTAGTCAATGGATTGGATGAAGATCCTTATCCTTTCTTTCTAGTAGGAG
>NC_029788.2:53912287-53931877 GCF_000816755.2 Arachis ipaensis
CTTGAGTTTCCTCACAATGCCTTTTCTCATAAGAAATTACAGAAAGATAAACATTGAAAAGTACATTACAATCTGTAAAACATGAAGGAGATTGACTTCATCAACAACCTCTGTGCTATGCGAAAAACTAGATTAGCAAGCCTCTGATTCAGTTCTTCATACTGGCGGAATGCACCTTTGATTAGGTTACACTGTCCAGTTAGTTGAACTTCTTCAAAGAGCTCTCTCAGAACAAAAACCTCTATTCACTGGTTTTCTCTCCTTGCTTTCTGAATGAATAGCAAGCTTCTTTTATCTCCTTGGATGTGGCTGAGTTTTTCTTCCAAGGTCAACACCTTGAGCCTTGAGCTTCAACAACTCACAGATTCACTTTTTCACCTTAATCCTCAGAGAAGAAACTTTCCCTCTGACTTACTCATTTTGACCGAAAGCCACAAAGCAGTAACAATAGAAATCTTCTTATGGTCAACTTGATCTTAGCCATTGAAAAACTACTTGGTCCCCAAGTATCACTTGTGACCGTAGATGTGAAGCAGAATAGGGCAGAGAACAACTTTCCCTTGAATGCTATTTTCGGATAGAGCAGAGAGTTGGGAAGAAGGAAAGAAGATTTGATGCAAGCTAGATGAGATGGATTACCTTTAACCTAAGCTTGATTTGGATTAGATATTCTGCTTTAGCTTATGTGCTTCAAGCTTAGATTTTCTCTTTCTTGCTTCTTTGGTTACTGGCTTATGGAGGAAGCTTTTCTTCTCTTTCTCTTTCTTACTTTTCTGAAGTCTTGATGCGACTTGATTAGAGAGGAGAGGAATGTTGCTTTGGTTGGACCAAGATGGTGGGAAATTAAAAAACAATTTCAGGCTTGGATCGGGTTCTTCTCTACTTCAGCCCGTTGGTGCTTTGCTATGCTTCTTTGATGAATTTTGTTTGAAATAAATGACTTGGGCTTGTCTTTATTCACACTTACCATTCAGCCCATTTTCCTTGTTTTATTTTCCATTCAGGTTGGGCTGTAAATCAGATTTTGGCCTGCAACATATAATAAATAATTAGCAACATATACTTATTAATTAAACAAATTTAATTATTTATTTTGCCAAAAATAATGTTTGTCATCACTAATTAATTTAGTTAATTTCTTAACTCAACACAAAGGTTGGAAGAAACATGGTTTAGGAATTCTACTTAAATCTGTGGCTGACAGATAAGCAGAGAATAACTGGAACCGCCTTTTGTACCTACAGAGCTATGGTCAGAGGGAGGATTATTTACTTCTACCTTGACAAAATAAGAGAGGTCTTCAAACTGTCTCAACTATAAAATGATCCAGAATCCTTTAATAGGAGAATGGTGAGAGTAGATAAGGGGTTGAACCAAGTTCTAGAGGACATATGCCTCCCTGGAACTAAGTGGATAACCAATTCAAAAGGTGTCCCAAACCATCTCAAGAGAGGAGATCTCAAACCAGTCGCAAGAGTCTGGTTGGACTTTATTGGGCGTTCTATACTGCCCACTAGCAACCGCTCTGAGGTCACTATCAAAAGAGCAGTGATGATTTATTGCATTATGCTGGGAAACAAAGAGGAGATTCATTATCTGATTTCTTGTGAGATTTACACAATTGCAAACAAGAACTCCACTAAAGCCAAACTGGCATACCCAAGCTTAATTTCTCTGCTATATAAAGATGCTGGGGTGAGGATGGGAGTAGATGAATTCATCCCAATCAAACACCCAATTACCAAGAAGTCAATGGAAGGACAACAAATGCAAGATAACTCCATGAAAAGGAGAGCGCAGGAGTTCCTCCCAGAAATCCCTGAAATTGACTACTGGACCCTCCTAGAAGCATCTGTCACCAAGCTGCAAGAAGCTATGGAGCAACTTAAGGAAGAACAGCAGAATCGAAACTGCATGCTTTGCAAGCTGCTTAAGGAACAGGAGAAGCAAGGGCGTGAGCTACAGGAGCTGAAGCGCCAGAAGCTCTCCCTTGAAGAACCAAACACCCCACAGAAGGAAGGAGCATCCACTTTTCAAAATCAAGGTTGTTGAGTCCTAACTCTATGATAACCTTTATTATTAGGAATCTATTTTAAGAGTCATTTATTTTTCTGTTTTTAATTTTCTGTCTTCTATTATTATTGGTCTACTCTTATATTTATTTTTGAGTCTTATTTTTATTTTCCATGATTAATAAAATTTAAAGTTTATGTCTTAAAGCTATGAATGTCCTATAAATCCATCACCCTTCTTAAAGGAAAATATTTTAAATCACAAAAGAACAAGAAGTACATGATATCGAATTCATCCTTGAAATTAGTTTAATTATTTTGATGTGGTGACAATACTTTTTGTTTTCAGAATGAATGCTTGAACAGTGCATATGTCTTTTGAATTTGTTGTTTATGAATGTTAAAATTGTTGGCTCTTGAAAGAATGATGGAAAAGGAGAATGTTATTGATAATCTGAAAAATCATAAAATTGATTCTTGAAGCAAGAAAAAGCAGTGAAAAGCTTGCGAAAAAAAAAGAAAAAAAAGGGCAAAAAAATAAAAGAAAAAGAAAGAAAAAAGAGAAAAAGCAAGCAGAAAAAGCCAATAGCCCTTTAAACCAAAAGGCAAGGGTAATAGAAAGGATCCAAGGCTTTGAGCATCAGTGGATAGGAGGGCCCACAGGAATAAAATCTTGACCTAAGCGGCTAAACCAAGCTGTCCCTAACCATGTGCTGGTGGCATGAAGGTGTCAATTAAAAACTTGAGACTGAGCGTTAAAGTCATGGTCCAAAGCAAAAAAAAGTGTGCTTAAGAGCTCTGGACACCTCTAATTGGGGACTCTAGCAAAGCTGAGTCACAATCTGAAAAGGTTCACCCAGTTATGTGTCTGTGGCATTTATGTATCCGGTGGTAATATTGGAAAACAAAATGCTTAGGGTCACGGCCAAGACTCAAAAAGTAACTGTGTTCAAGAATCAACAAATACTGAACTAGGAGAATCAATAACACTATCTAAATTCTGAGTTCCTAAAGATGCCAATCATTCTAATCGTCAAGGGATAGAGTGAGATGCCAAAACTATTCAGAGGCAAAAAGCTACTAGTCCCGCTCATCTAATTGGAGCTAAGTTTCATTGATAATTTAGAATTTATAGTATATTCTCTTCTTTTTATCCTATTTGATTTTCAGTTGCTTGGGGACAAGCAACAATTTAAGTTTGGTGTTGTGATGAGCGGATAATTTATACGCTTTTTGGCAATATTTTTAGTATGTTTTTAGTATATTTTAGTTAGTTTTTATTATGTTTTTATTAGTTTTTATTCAAAAATCACATTTCTAGACTTTACTATGAGTTTGTGTGTTTTTCTGTGATTTCAGGTATTTTCTGGCTGAAATTGAGGGACCTGGACAAAAATCTGATTCAGAGGCTGAAAAAGGACTGCAGATGCTGTTGGATTCTGACCTACCTGCACTCGAAGTGGATTTTCTGGAGCTACAGAAGCCCAATTTGCACGCTCTCAATTGTTGTGAAAGTAGACATCCTGGGCTTTCCAGCAATATATAATAGTCCATACTTTGCCCGAGATTTGATGGCCCAAATCGGCGTTCCAAGTCAGCATAAAAATTCTGGCGTCAAAACGCCAGAACTGGCATAAAAGCTAGAGTTAAACGCCCAAACTGGCACAAAAGCTGGCGTTTAACTCCAAGAAAAGTCTCTACATGTGAAAGCTTCAATGCTCAGCCCAAGCACACACCAAGTGGGCCCAGAAGTGGATTCTGCATCATTTACTCATTTCTATAAACCCTATGCTAATAGTTTTCTATAAATAGGACCTTTTGCTATTGTATTTACACACCTCATGACACTTTACACGTTTCATATTGTATTCTCTACAGCATGAATCTCTAAACTCCATGGTTGGGGTGAGGAGCTCTGCTGTGTCTCGATGAATTAATGCAATTACTACTATTTTCCATTCAATCATGCTTGTCTCTATTCTAAGATATTCACTCGTACTTCAACTTGATGAATGTTATGATCCGTGACACTTATCACCATTCTCAATCTATGAATGCGTGGCTGACAACCACCTCTGTTCTACCTTAGACTGAGTGCATATCTCTTAGCCTCCTGATTCAAATAAGAGTCTTTGTGGTATAGGCTAGAATTATTGGCAGCCATTCTTAAGATCCGAAAAGTCTAAACCTTGTCTGGGCGTAGTGACAGATGCAAAAGGATCAATGGATCTTATTCCAGCATGAGTGAGAACCGAAAGATGATTAGTCGTGCGGTGATAGCGCATTTGGACCATTTTCACGAGAGGACGGATGGTAGATTGACAACAGTGATCCACCAACATACAGCTTGCCATGGAAGGACCCTTGCGTGCGTGAAGAAGAAGACAGTAGGAAAGCAGAGATTCAGAAGACAAAGCATCTCCAAAACCTCAACCTGTTCTCCATTACTGCATAACAAGTATTTATTTCATGTTCTTTTACTTTTTACAATTAAATATGAGAATTACTGATATCCTGACTAAGAGTTACAAGATAACCATAGCTTGCTTCAAGCTGACAATCTCCGTGGGATCGACCCTTACTCACGTAAGGTATTACTTGGACGACGCAGTGCACTTGCTGGTTAGTTGTGCGGAATTGCAAAAGTGTGATTGTAATTTCGTGCACCAGGGAGCACGTGACACGCCACTAAAGCGCCAATCACACGCCAGCTGGGAAGTCATGCTTATTGAGTTTCTTTTCCCTCCAAAATGTAATTTTCCCTTTTCACTTTTGTAATTCTTTTATTTTTACTAGGAGTAGTATAAATACCCCCAAGAAGTACTGAAAAGGGGGTTAAGAAATTAGAGATAGCAGTTTTAGATTCACTTTTACACTTCATCATCTTCTTTATTTTGAGTACTTTACTTTGAGCTATGAGTAGCTAAATTCCCTCTCATTGAGAGAGGGAGCTCTGTTGTACTTGATGGATTAATGATAGTGAAATTCTTCTTCTCTTCATCTTCTCTTTGATTTGCTAGAAGGAATTTCATTGTCAATGCTTACTGTTCAATTATCTTGGGAAAGAGATTGAATGCAAAATAGGTTTCATGGGGACCTTGGGAAAGGAAACATGAAACCATGCTTGAAATCCCTTCTCACAATTGAGTAGGATCTGGGTTTTGGTGTTTGGATATGGTGACATATAATCCTCGCTCTACTTGGACCTATGATAATATGTGGTATAATCAGGGACCAAGCATATCTCTCTTCATGAACAATTAGACCAAGGAATTGGCTACTGATCAAGATATGAGAGATTGAGTCACCAAGAGATTGGGGCTCAATCAATCATGATTGCCAAGAGGTCAATGAGTTGCATGATTGAAGATGATATAAGCTGAAGTTGATCCAAAGAGACAACATCTCCTAATCTCAATGAATTTCCCCATTCTTATCTACCACTTTCTTTATAGCTTATTTTTACATTCCCCATTCTTATCTACCACTTTCTTTATAGCTTATTTTTACATTCTGCAATTCCCCATTCCCATTTACATTCAAATCATTTATGATTCTGCACTTTACATTCTGTTATTTCCATTTCTGCACTTTATTGCTTTCCTTTACATTTTAGTCATTTACATTTTTGCCATTTATAATTCTGCAAATCACAATCTATCTGTTTCACTTGACTAATTCATCAATTGATTAAAATTGCTCAAATTTGCCAATCTCCGTGGATACGATCCCACTCCACTGTGGGTTATTACTTGACGATAATTTTGGTGCGCTTGCCAAAAGAACTAATTCACCAATTTTTTGAATGGGGTGTGAATTAGACTCATCAAGTTTTATGGTGCCGTTGCCGGGGATTGGCTTAAATTTGACAGTGATTAAATTGATTGGAGAGCTAGATTAAGCAATTTAATTCCCTTGTTATTTTACTTTATTTTAATTCTTCTAGCATTTTTTTTATTTTTTATTTATCTCTGCTTTGAGTTCTATTTCTTTTTCTTTGATTATTTTTGTTACCCATCGTCCATATTTCTACTCTTCTAACTGTTCGATTAATTGCATCAACAACACTAACCACTAATCTTAACAAGATTTTTCTTACTTCACTTGTTCTCTGCTGGTTATTTGCCATGTGTATGAGATGTAGAAGAGGAGAGACTTCATCTCCCTTCGATAGTGAAATTGAGAGGACCTTCCTTAGATTAAGGAGGGAAGTAAGAGGCAAAGGCATAGTTAGAGAGGAACTAGTGGAGGAACATCCGCAAATCACCATGGATGACAAAGTATAGGACAATGTTGGAGGAGATGCTGGAAATCATGTTGGGTAAGAAAGGAGAGTCTTAGGTTCCTACATCAACCCAAATCCAGGAAAATGTGGCAGCAGCATCCTAAAGCCAACAATTCATGCTAATAATTTTGAGTTGAAGCCTCAGCTCATCACACTTGTCCATAATAATTGTTCATATGGAGGAAGTACTCAAGAAGACCCTAATCAACATCTCAGCACATTCCTGAGGATATGTGATACTGTAAAGTCCAATGGGGTACACCCTGACATCTACAAGCTACTATTGTTTCCTTTCTCACTCAGAGATAAGGCAGCAAAGTGGCTGGAATCATTTCCCAAGGAGAGCCTAATCACATGGGAGGATGTTGTAAGCAGATTCTTTGCAAGATTTTACCATCCACAAAGAATCATTAGGCTGAGAATTGAGGTGCAAACTTTCAGACAACAAGATGGAGAAACACTCTATGAGGCCTGGGAGAGATTCAAAGATTTGACAAGAAGATGTCCACCAGAAATGTTCAATGAGTAGGTACAACTACACATCTTCTATGAAGGGCTATCCTATGAATCAAAAAAGGTTGTGGGTCATTCTTTAGGAAGCTCACTCAATAAGAAGAAAACCATTGAAGAAGCTATAGATGTGATCGAGACTGTAGCTGAAAATGAGTATTTCTATGCTTCAGAAAGAACTCAGAAAAAAGGAGTGCTAGAACTCAACACTGTAGATGCTTTGTTAGCTTAAAACAAGCAAATTACAGCACAAATAACAGCCTTAACCAAGATAGAGGCTAATCAAGTCTCAGCCATACAAGATCAAACCCCTCAACAAGAAGGAAACGTATCAGAACCTGAAGGTGACTGGGAACAAGCTAATTATGTGAACAATTCATCCAGGCCACCATATGATCCAAACTCTAAGACATACAACCCAGGTTGGAAGAACCACCCAAATTTTGGGTGGGGAAACCAACAGGGCCATAACCAGGACCACAACAAACCTTATCCATCAAAACAACACTCCACTCACAACCCTAACTATCAAATAGGCAACCATAGACCCTACCATAACTCACAAAATCATCATACCATAGCAATCAACCAATACACAATAACCTCCATCAAGACACATCACCCTTAACTATGCAACCATGTGAAATCAAGAGCAACTTTGAGTGGATGGAGGCTGCAATAGCACAATTGTCATCGCAGATTATAGGAGCAGTCTCCACCTTTATGGAGAGACAAGCACAGACTGAAAGAAGGACAATCGCCAATCAAGAAGAATATAGGTCAAATCTGAAAAATCAAGGCGCAGCAATCTCAAAGTTGGAAGCACAAGTGGGGATCTTATCCAAGCAAATCCCACTGCCCACACTCATATTTCCCATGGCCCACCCAAGAGGGAAATGCAAGGCCATTACACTAAGAAGTGGAAAAGTTGTGGAGGAAGGAACCCCAAGCAAAGACAACCACGAAGAAGAAGTTGCAGACAAGCATGGGAATAGGAATGAAGAAGAGACCCCTGCTCCACCTTCACCAAAACCAGTCCTGAAGCCATATGTGCTAAAAGCACCATAACCACAAAGGCTGAGAAAAGATAGGAAGGATGGCCAATTCTCTAAATTCCTAGAGATCTTCAAGAAGCTCCAAATCAACATACCATTTACTGAGGCATTGGAACAAATGCTACTCTATGCCAAATTCTTGAAGGAGCTTATAACAAGAAAGAGGAACTGGGAGGCAAAGGAGACCATAGTACTAACTGAGGAATGTAGCGCCCTCATACAAAAGAAGCTACCTCAGAAGATGAAGGACCCAGGGAGTTTCCAAATCCCCTGCATCATAGGGGACATCACTATTGAGAAAGCTTTGTGTGACTTGGGAGCTAGTATAAATCTCATGTCCTTAACCATGATGAGAAGGATGAAGATTGAGAAAGCCAGGCCAACAAGAATGTCACTCCAATTGGCTGAAAGAACATTTAAGTTTCCACATGGGGTAGTGGAGGACTTGTTAGTAAAAGTGGGAGAATTCATTTTCCCAGCTGATTTTGTTGTGCTGGACATGGAAGAAGAGGCCAACACATCAATCATCCTAGGGAGGCCATTCCTAGCTACTGCTGAGCCATCATTGATGTGCAAAAAGGGGAACTAGTCTTGAGATTGTATGAAGAGAAGATGGTCTTCAACGTCTTTAAGGCAATGAGTTACCCCAAATAATCCATAGGAGAATGTATGATGGTAGACACCATGGAACAGATAATTCAAGGAGTCTTGGAAGAAGAACAATATGAAGGAACTATTGAGCTAGAACAAGTATCAAATGGAGAACTACCACAAGGAACCATGAAGAATCCAACCATACCATCCACCACAGATAACAAAGAAGCAGAGGCACCAAAATTAGAATTGAACACCTTACCACCCAGCTTGAAATATGCATATTTGGGTGCGAACAACACTCACACAGTAATCATAAATTCAAGTCTGAGTGAGGAGCAAGAAGAAGAGCTTATCCAAGTGCTGGGACAACACAAGGATTCTATAGGCTGGACACATGCAGATTTAAAGGGGATCAGTCCTTCAATGTGCATGCACAAAATCCTACTTGAAAAAGATGCCAAACCTTCAAGGCAACAACAAAGGAGGCTGAACCGAACCATGAATGAAGTGGTTCAAAAAGAAGTGTTGAAATTGTGGCAAGCAGGGGTGATCTACCCCATCTCAGACAGCCCTTGGGTAAGCCCGGTGCAAGTAGTCCCGAAGAAGGGAGGGATCACTGTTGTGTCAAATGAGAAGAATGAACTGATACCCACAAGGACAGTGACCGGATGGCGTATGTGCATTGACTACCGGAAACTCAATGAAGCCACCCGGAAAGACCACTTTCCCTTACCCTTCATGGACCAGATGCTTGAAAGATTGGCAGGACATGAGTATTATTACTTCCTGGATGGGTATTCGGGCTACAATCAAATTGTTGTAGACCCCAAGGATCTGGAAAAAACTTCATTTACTTGTCCATATGGTGTTTTCACTTATAGGAGAATGTCCTTTGGATTGTGCAATGCACCTGCAACATTCCAAAGGTGCATGCTCTCTATTTTTTTGGACATGGTTGAGAAGTTCATAGAAGTATTCATGGATGACTTTTCTGTGTTTGGAAACTCATATTCTGATTGCCTATTTCATCTTGATCTTGTTCTAAAAAGGTGCCAAGAAACCAACCTGGTTTTGAACTGGGAGAAGTGCCACTTTATGGTAACTGAAGGGGTGGTTCTTGGTCACAAGATTTCAAAAAATGGCATGGAAGTAGACAAGGCAAAGGTGGAAGTAATTGTGAAATTACCTCCACCATGCAATGTCAAGGCAATCAGGAGTTATTTGGGACACGCTGGGTTCTATAGGAGGTTTATAAAAGATTTTTCAAAGATTAAAAAACCCCTTAGCAACCTACTTGTCTAAGAGTGCATGGTAGCCTTTGATGATCTTAAGAAGAGACTCTCCTCTGCACCTATTATAGCACCACCAAGCTGGGATCTTCCCTTCGAATTAATGTGTGATGCATCTGATTTTGCTATTGGTGCTGTTCTAGGACAGAGGAAAGACAAGCTAGTACATGTTATTTACTATGCTTGCAAGGTCCTTAATGAGAATCAAAGGAACTACACCACCACGGAGAAAGAACTTTAGCCATAGTCTTTGCTTTTGATAAGTTTAGATCATATCTTATTGGCTCTAAAGTAATTGTATTCACTGATAATGTAGCACTCAAATACATGCTTACCAAACAAGAATCTAAGCCCAGATTAATAAGATGGATTTTGCTGCTCCAAGAATTTGACATTGAAATTAAAGATAGGAGCGGAGCAGAGAATAAAGTAGCTGACCATCTCTCAAGGATTCCAAAAGAAGAAGAAAAGACACACCAAGTTGCAGTAAATGAAAGCTTCCCTGATGAGCAATTGATGATGATTCGAGTAGCCCCTTGGTTTGCAGACATAGCTAACTTCAAGGCCATTGGGGAATTACCAACCAACATTAACAAACACATTAGAAGAAAGCAAGTCAAGGATGCCAAATACTACATCTGGGATGACCCCTTTTTGTTCAAAAGGTGTGCTGATGGGATCTTGAGAAGGTGTATATCCCATGAAGAAGGTCAGGAAGTGTTGTGGCAGTGCCATGGATCTGCATATGGAGGCCACTTCAGTGAAGAAAGAACAGCAGCAAAAGTGCTTCAATTAGGATTTTACTGGCCAACAATGTTCAAGGATGCCAAGGAATTGGTGTCAAGATGTGCTGAGTGCCAAAGAGTTAGTAATCTAACCAAGAAAAATGAGATTCCATAGCAATTCATATTAGAGCTAGAACTATTTGATGTATGGGGATTGATTTTATGGGACCCTTCCCAACCTCCTACTCAAATAGTTACATATTGGTGGCTATGGACTATGTCTCAAGATGGGTAGAAGCCATAGCCACCGCAACAAATGACAACAAAGTTGTGATTAGCTTCTTGAGAAGGAACATTTTCAGCAGGTTTAGAGTCCGTAAAGCTCTCATCAGTGATGGAGGGACACACTTCTGCAACAAACAACTTGAGACACTCCTTCTCAGGTATGGAGTCAAGCACAAGGTGGCAACTCCATACCACCCACAGACCAATGGGCAAGCTGAAATTTCCAACAGAGAGCTAAAACGAATCCTTGAAAAAACTGTTAGAAGCTCAAGAAAGGATTGGTCTAAGAAGCTAGATGATGCATTATGGGCCTACAAGACAACCTATAAGACACCCATTGGGATGTCTCCATACCAACTGGTATATGGCAAGGCTTGTCACTTACCAGTTGAACTTGAGCTTAGAGCTTTTTGGGCTCTAAAAATGCTAAACTATGATGAGCAAGCTGTTAGAGAAAGAAGATTGATGCAACTCAATGTGCTGGAGGAATTTAGAAATCAAGCATATGAGAATGCAAAAATCTAAAAAGAAAACACAAAAAGGTGGCATGATCAAAAGATAGCAAGAAGGGAGTTCACTGAAGGACAAAAAGTGCTGCTGTACAATTCAAGGCTCAAGTTCTTCCCTGGAAAACTTAAGTCTTGATGGTCAGGACCATTCACCATACTCAAGGTGTTTCCCTATGGTCATGTAGAGCTCATGGAGGACAAGACTCAGAGAACTTTTACTGTCAATGGCCATAGACTCAAACACTACTTGGGAGGCTCCTTAGAGGAGCAGAAAGTGAGCTACAAGCTCAACTAAAGATGGAGGAGTGTCAAGCTAGTGACAATAAAGAAGCGCTAGTTAGGAGGCACCCCAACACTTTATCATTTTTGATTTATTGCTTTTCTTAGAAGTAGTTTAAAATTCATTGTGTTAGATAGTTCAAGTTTCAGTCTCAAATTTGTGTTACATTACCAGTTAGAACTAGATTGCAATAGTAAGTTAGGAAGTTTAATACTAGTTTTGGTAGTTAGAACACTCTTACACTCTTTTATTTCTTTTTATTCTGGAATTGCAACTTGATGAATGCATTACTAATGATGAGTAAATGGGCTGAGAACTAGCTAAAATGCTAAGTTTGGTGTGGCCACTCACCCACTTAATCTAGGCTTACAACCATTCTAATAGCTTAATTTTGAAGAGTAAGCCCAGAGATTAAGTTTCTTGTGGCCACCACCAAGGATCACCTAGCAAGCCCAAGTTTACCCAATTTGAAAGCACTTAATGTTTTGGGTAAGAGCATGAACGTAGTTTAATGTGTTCAGAGGAGGTTGGAATCAAAAGAAAATGAAAAGATTGGAGTTATTTCATCCTTATGAACACATTAAATACACAATGATAGATCCAATTTATTAAGATGCTAAAGGATTAAGTTTGATATTCCAAGGGACACCCATCAGTTGCAATCCGAATTATTCATGATAAGAAGGAAAGTGAAGGATTCTTTTGTCATTACTAATGGGTTCCAGTTTTAATTTCAGGAGAAAAGATGGGACCCACATGGTGAGTAACTCACAAAACAAGGAAGTCAAAGTGTACTTACACTTTAGAACTCAACACATGCAGAAGGTACAGTGAGATAAGAGTTAGTGCCTCTTCCCACGCTAGGCGCCACTCCCCAAGTGGGAAAACATTTAACCCTTTTCATTTCCCACCATTCAAATCACACCCCTCACACCTTATAAAAGCCTCACACTCCCAACTCTTCTCCTACTCTAAACATCTGATCACACACGAAGAGAATCCATACACCCTTCTTCTCCCATTCTCTTTTTGTCTTCTACTACCTCTCTTCCCCTACTTCTTTTCCCTTTCTCTTGATTGGGACAATCAAGTCCTAAGTTTGGTGTTGGAGCAAAACTTTGTTTTGCTTGCCTCTCTTGCAACCTCCCCTAATTTTTTTTACAACCTCAAACACACTCTCTCAAACTAATGGCACCACCAAAAAGCTCATCCTCAAAGAAAATAAAAATCAAGGAACCAACCTCTGGATCCTCAAGCTCTTTTAACGAATACAAGTTTCTCTCCGTATTCAACCATAATCAATTCTATGGTTGGGTGAGTGAGAGGGAGATCATTCCAGAAGTTGGGTTCCAATTAGAGAGGAATGAGCATCCTGAAATCAACATTGAGATCAACAGTAGGGGCTGGTCACTCCTATGCAACCCACCAAGGAAGGTAGTAGAGAGCTTGGTGAGGGAGTTTTATGCTAACGCTGTGCCACAACCAGGACAACACTATGGCTACATTAGCTGTGTGAGGGGAAAGTCCATTGACTATAGTCCCTCCAGCATAGAGAGGATACTAAAGGTGAAGAGGACAAGCTCCAACCGGAGCTATGAAGAAAGAATGAAGCAACAAGACCCTGGATTTGATGAAATTCTGAACGAGATTTACGTGCTGAATGTGCAATGGATCAAGGACAAGGATGGGATACCCAACCAATTGAGAAGAAGGGATCTGAGCCCCCCAAGCTAGAGGGTGGCTGGAATTTGTAAGGAGGTCCCTAATCCCCACATCCAACACATCAGAGGTGACCAAGGAGAGAGCTGTGCTCATATACAGCATCATGAAAGGTGAGAATGTCAATGTGGGGGAGATGATTGCCAACAACATCAACAAGGTACTGAAAAGCACTAGTGACAACACAAAGTTGGCATTCCCGAGTATTATACAGAGGTTATGTGATGAAGCTGGAGTTGAAAAGATCATTGATGAGGTGATGGTGAAGCAAGACAAATTCATAACTGCCAAGAAGATGGCCAAAGTGGTGGCTGTTAACCCACTTCAAAGGGCCAGAGAACAGAGAGCTCATGCTCATGGACCACAACAACAACAAGAAGAGGAAGAGGCAGAAGAGCAACCACACTTTCTAGCACTTCAACCACTACCACCACACTACCAATACCAATAATTCCCTGAGGGATTCAACTGGGAACAACTGCAAGGAGATGTACACCAAATAAAGGGAGACCTACACCACCTAAGAGAAGATGTTAATCAACTCAAGGAGACTCAGCAACAACAATGGAGCCAAGTGAATCAAAACATACAGCAACTCCAAGGGGGATTTGAGAACCTCAAGGAGCAACAGGAACAGTTTAAATTGGGAGAGATGTAAAGCAGCATAGGAATGATTCTGGAGCACCAACAACATCAAATGGGGAGCCTAGCTGAATTCAGGCATCTTTATGAAGTAAGAACTGTAGCTAGAGGGGAATATGACTGCTATGCACAAACAAAGTTGAGCTACCTGTGCAATGCAGTAGCTAACATGAACCCCAAATACCCTACCTATATGCAGAAATTGGAGGAACTCAGCATAAGGCAGGAAGAAATAGCATACCAGCACAAAGAAAATGTGAAATCCTATATGAGGAGGGTAGGATTCTGGAAACCCAAAGACAAGAAAGCAAAACAAGGTTCGTCCAAGCAAGATGAAGGTGGCTCCTCCCCTTCCAAGAAGAAGGACAAAGGAAATGGGCCAATGAACTGAAGATGAAGCTGCTCAAGGCTGTTGAGTCCCATGTTTGACACTCTCTAATTTCTAAAATCATGTTTAAGTTTTTGTTGATTTATTTTCTGCCAAAATAAATAGTCATGCTAGGATAATTTATGTTTTCTGCTTAGTGTTATTTCATGTTTGAAGTCTTTATGAGTCCTTTAGATTACAAGAAAGAAAATGCAACGTATTTCAAGTCTTCTTCAACATAAACAAAGTAGAATTATCTCCATAAGAGTTACTGTGAGTTGTGCAAAAACAGGAAGTAAGAGAAACCAAGGCCAAAGATAGATCATCCAACAAACCAAGGAATAAGAAATTAAGTGTAGAACCTTGAATGAACTAAAAAGAAAATAAGTCATGGAAAGCAACTAGTCTTAGAAGGCATAACAAGAAAAGGTTAAAGGATGTTCCTTGAATATCCATAGAACCAAGAAGTAGTAAGCATTAAAGACCTAAGGCTCTGAGCATCAACTACTTGGATGGAAAAAAAATATTAAAAAGCTCAAAAAAGGAGAGTTAAAGATCCTAGTAGATGCTTGTGGTGAAGATGTGTCAAGAAGAGGCCTGGGCAAGTAGATTCTTAGGGGTGTTTCAACACCCAGTATCCTAAAACCAACTGGTTTGGGAGTGCTAATTGAAAGCATAATTAAAGGGTTGTCTTGAGATAAAACACTTAGAGTCGTGGTCAAGAAAGCACAACCAAAGAGAAAGTGAAACAAATCAATGCATATGGAATGTTAATTAAAGAGAATGCATGAGTATGTGAAAAAAAGTGAGAATCATGGGTAGCTAGGCTGTGTACTAGAATTGTATAGGTTGTTATATGTGTTAGGTGAGAGCTTAGGTTAATCAAAGATTCAAATTCCAAGCCCACTTGACCATATGCATCCCTACCTTGACCGTAGCCCCATTACAACCTATGAATAAGTCCTCATGATGAATGTATATGCATTGAATAATTGTTGATTGTTAGATGAAAAACAAATCTCGGACAGCATGATTAGAGGAGAATTGAGTGGATCAACCCTATACACTTGAGCGACTAGAGCGGATACACTTCCGGTGAGGGTTCGATGCTCAATTCCTTGTTCCTGAAGTTGGTTCCAATTAGTTGGTTCCAATTAGGAAGGAACGAGCATCCTGAAATCAACATTGAGATCAACAGTAGGGGCTGGTCACTCCTATGCAACCCACCAAGGAAGGTAGTAGAGAGCTTGGTGAGGGAGTTTTATGCTAACGCTATGCCTCAACCAAGACAACACTATGGCTACATTAGCTATGTGAGGGGGAAGTCCATTGACTATAGTCCCTCCAGCATAGAGAGGATGCTAATGGTGTAGAGGACAAGCTCCACCCGGAGCTATGAAGAAAGAATGAAGCAACAAGACCCTGAATTTGATGAAATCCTGAACGAGATTTGCGTGTTGAATGTGCAATGGATCAAGGACAAGGATGGGATACCCAACCAATTGAAAAGAAGGGATCTGAGCCCCCAAGCTAGAGGGTGGCTGGAATTTGTAAGGAGGTCCGTAATCCCCACATCCAACACTTCAGAGGTGACAAAGGAGAGAGCTGTGCTCATATACAGCATCATGAAGGGTGAGAATGTCAATGTAGGAGAGATGATTGCCAACAACATTAATAAGGTGCTGAAAAGCACTAGTGACAACACAAGGTTGGCATTCCCCAGTATTGTACAGAGGTTATGTGATGAAGCTGGAGTTGAAAAGATCATTGATGAGGTGATGGTGAAGCAAGACAAATTCATAACTGTCAAGAAGATAGCCAAAGTGGTGGCTATTAACCCACTTCAAAGGGTCAGAGAACAAAGAGCTCATGCTCATGGACCACAACAACAACAAGAAGAGGAAGAGGCAGAAGAGCAACCACACTTTCTAGCACTTCAACCACCACCACTACACTACCAATACCAACAATTCCCTGAAGGATTCAACTGGGAACAAATGCAAGGAGATGTACACCAAATGAAGGGAGACCTACACCACCTAAGAGAAGATGTTAATCAACTCAAGGAGACTCAGCAACAACAATGGAGCCAAGTCAACCAAAATATACAGCAACTCCAAGGGGGTTTTGAGAACCTCAAGGAGCAGTAGGACCAAATTGACTGGGAAGAGGTGCAAAGAGCACTGGACAAAATAGTAGAGCAACACAAATAGCAACAGAGGAACCTGGCTGAATTCAGAAATCTCTATAATGCCAGAACTATATCCAGGAGGCAGTATGACATCAACATACAAGCGAAGCTGAATCACTTGTGTAATGCCGTGGCCGCTCTAAACCCAGGATACCCAACCTTCATGCAAGGAATGGAGGAGCTGAGTGCAAGACTAGAGGAAATTCTAGCCAAACATAAGGAGGATGAAAAGAATTATATGAGGAGGTTAGGATTTTGGAAGCCCAAGGATGCCAAGGCACAAGAAGGTTCCTCCAAGCAAGATGAAGGTGGCTCCTCCCCTTCCAAGAAGAAGGACAAAGGAAAGGGGCCAATGAACTGAAGATGAAGCTACTCAAGGTTGTTGAGTCCCATGTTTGACACTCTCTAATTTCTGAAATCATATTTAAGTTTTTGTTGATTTATTTTCTGTCAAAATAAATAGTCATGCTAGGATAGTTTATGTTTTCTGCTCAGTTTTATTTCGTGTTTGAAGTCTTTATGAGTCCTTTAGATTACAAGAAAGAAAATGCAATGTATTTCAAGTCTTCTTTAACATAAACAAAGTAGAGTTTGTTTCCATAAGAGTTACTGTGATTTGTGCAAAAACAGAAAGTAAGAGAAACCAAGGCCAAAGATAGATCATCCAACAAACAAAGGAATAAGAAACTAAGTGTAGAACTTTGAATGAATTAAAAAGAAAATAAGTCATGGAAAGCAACTAGTCTTAGAAGGTATAACAAGAAAAGGTTAAAGGGTGTTCCGTGAATATCCATAGAACCAAGAAGTAGTAAGCATTAAAGACCCAAGGTTCTGAGCATCAACTACTTGGAAGGAAAAGAAACATTAAAAAGCTCAAAAAATGAGAGTTAAGGATCCTAGTAGATGCTTGTGGTGAAGATGTGTCAAGAAGAGGCCTGGGCAAGTAGATTCTTAGGGGTGTTTCAACACCCAGTACCCTAAAACCAACTGGTTGGGGAGTACTAATTGAAAGCATAATTAAAGAGTTGTATTGAGATAAAACACTTAGAGTCGTGGTCAAGAAAGCACAACCAAAGAGAAAGTGAAACAACTCTAATTACTTCAAGGTGACAATCAATAGAAAGGACCCCTGAAGCTTAAACTTGAAAGAACCCTCAAGGATCTAAGAGTTTTTCATGACATTAAAACATTCATACATGTGTGAACACTTAATCCTATCCTTAGTTATGTTGCATTCGTTCAAAGGCCAAGGTCTCAATTTACAAAAGGGCTACTCATATTGATTTGCTTGGGTCAAGCAAAGAATAAGTTTGGTATTGTGATGACTTGCATCATTTACCCTTCTTTCTTGCATAAAGAGGACCATAAAAGAGCATAAATCTCATTTGATCAGCACAATTCATGCATTATTTGATGCATATTATGGTACACTACTTTGAGATGAGTTGTGCTGAATTTCAGGTGAAAAAGGCATCAAAAATGGGAAGAAAGCAACAAAGAAGCTGGGCATGTGAAACTGGCGTGTCACTTGGAACAAACGCCACAAAAATGCACTGGCGTGGTACGCCAGTACTAAATTTCAGAGAAGAATTCCCAAGCATTCATATGGGCATGGCACGCTAGTACAATATTCCAGAGAGCAACAATGGAGGACACAAAAGGGGCGTGGCACGCAATGTTGGGCGTGGCACGCCTAACCCATCAGCCACTATGGGCGTGCCACTTGAGCCAAGGGGCGTGGCACGCCAACTCATCACTCCAGGGGGAACCTTCACTATGGCGTGCCACTTGGTATCCAAGGCGTGGCACACAAACTCCAAAAAGTCACTTGGCCGTGCCACTTGAGGATCCAGGCGTGGCACACCAAGCTTGAAGAGTCCACAAATGTATGGGTGTGCCACTTGAACAGCATGGCATGGCACGCTAGTACAAAAATCCAGAGAAGGGGCTGAAGGCAATTGAAGACTGGGCGTGCCACTTGAAGTCGAAGGCGTGGCACGCCAGGCTCTAAATCCAATTAGGCGTGCCACTTGAGCGACCAGGCGTGGCACGCCAATGCACAAAGAGGCCAAAGCGAGGGCTGGGCGTGTGATGGGAAGCAGAAGCTGGTGAATTAAAAATTTATTAAAATGGTTACGTTGCGAGTATAGTTCTTAACTCATCGAAAGTCTGCCTATCAATTTAGAAATATGTCACAGAGAGTTTAAATTAAAATTACTGGGAGTTTTAAGTCCCAGGTCGTCTCCCAACGAGTTGCAGAAAAGTGTATTGTTTTATTAATCAGATGTTCCAAGAAGTTGAGCTAAGTAAATTTGAATTTAAATTGAGGAATTTTAAATAATATAAATAAAAGCCTTGACTGGGAATTGATCAGTTCGAATCTCTATCATTGACGGGGTGATTTTTAAGATTGATTTATAATTAACGGTTACTCTGTTTGGTTATCCTTTACTAGGTAAGGGAAAGTCAAACAAGTTGGACTGCCAAATCTATTCACGAGTTACAACCCACTTAGTTCAAAGGGATTGGCGTTGGTAACAGGATAGCAATCCAACATTTAACCCAACTATAAATTTCTCCTTCGATTCTTCCAACTCAAGAGTTCCTTTTAATTAACTCCCTATCAAGTAATGAAACTACTCAGGCATTTTAAATAAAGAATCCATGGCACATAAAAGGGAATTAAAAGAGGACATGATTATTGGAATTGAAATTCAATTAAAGAGAAATAATCCTTGCATTAATTAATCATAAAAGTATCTGAATAACAAAATTGAACATAACAAAGAACATGGAAGAATAAAACCATGTTAAGAGAACAAACTAGAATGATGAAGTCTTGATGAGGAAATAACTCTTCTCAATGTTCCAATGCTAAGATCAATTGAAAATTAAAATCCTAAAAACTAGAGAGAAAAACCTAAGAGAGTGAAAAAAACTAGATCTAAAACTACTGAATGAATGTGTCTGTTGTTTCTGTATATTCTCTGACTCTAGTCTGCTGTTCCGAGCCGAAAACTGGGCCGAAATAAGGTCCAAAATCGCCCCCATCGAATTCTACAGATTATGCAGATCGCACATGTCACGCGATCGCGTCATCCATGCGGACGCGTCGCTTGCGCTT
>NC_029788.2:53932044-53959457 GCF_000816755.2 Arachis ipaensis
GTCGCTGCGATTTGCGCTCCTTCGCGCGGTCGCGTGAGCCATGCGACCGCGTCACTTCTCGCTGGTTATCTCCTCAAATTCCTGTGTTCCTTCCATTTTTGCTAGCTTCCTCTCCAATCTCCATCTCATTCATGCCCTTTAAGGCCTGAAACACTTGACACACAGATCACGGCATCGAATGGAATAAAGGAGAATTAAAAGTAAATAATTAAAGTCTCTAGGAAGCAATTTTCAAACATGTACTGAATTTAGGAAGGAAATCTAAATGCATGCTAAATTGATGAATAAGTGGGCAAGGATCATGACAAAACCACACAATTAAAGACAATATAAACCATAAAATAGTGCTTTATCGGCGTGCCACTTGATGTCGAAGGCATGGTACGCCAACCCAAGAATCTCACTATGGCGTGCCACAAGAGTACTGGGAGTGGCACGCCAGCTACTGGAACCAAGGCAAGATTATGGGCGTGGCACGCCAGCCTCTAGGCGTGGCACGCTGGTATAAGTTTCCAGAGAGGGTGAAGGAGGCCAAATACATGGGGCGTGTCACTTGGTGTCGAAGGCGTGGCATGCCATCCACTATTCCTTACTTCGGCGTGCCACTTGAATCCCAGTATCATTCAGAGAGCAAAAGAACCTTTGGGGCGTGCCACTTGAGTTTGTGGCGTGGCACGCCAAACAGAGGAGTCACTTGTTCACAAAGGGGCATGGCACGCTAGACCCTGGGCGTACCACGCTAGTTCAACTTCCTAGAGAGCTTGGTCAAGCATGCAGCAAGGGCGTAGCACGCCAGACCCTGGGCGTGCCACGCTAGTACAAGTTTCCAGAGGCAAAGAGAAGTGGAAAAAGACTAGGGCGTGACAGTTGAGCTCGAAGGCGTGGCACACTAAGGTTGTTATAAAGACGAGCGTGCCACTTGAGGGACTGAGCGTGGCACGCCAAGCTAGAATTGAGGGAGCACGTGACATGCCACTGAAGCGCCAATCACACGCGAGCTGGAAAGTTATGCTTATTGAGTTTCTTTTCCCTCCAAAATGTAATTTTTCTTTTTCACTTTTGTAATTCTTTTATTTTTGCTAGGAGTAGTATAAGTACCCCCAAGAAGTACTGAAGAGGGGGTTAAGCAGTTAGAGATAGCAGTGTTCAATTATCTTGGGAAAGAGACTGAATGCAAAATGGGTTTCATGGGAACCTTGGAAAAGGAAACATGAAACCATGCTTGAAATCCCTTCTCACAATTGAGTAGGATCTGGGTTTTGGTGTTTGGATATGGTGACATATAATCCTCCCTCTACTTGGACCTATGATAATGTGTGGTAATCAGGGACCAAGCATATCTCTCTTCATGAACAATTAGACCAAGGAATTGGCTATTGATCAAGATCTGAGAGGTTGAGTCACCAAGGGATTGGGGCTCAATCAATCATGATTGCCAAGAGGTCAATGAGTTGTATGATTGAAGAGGATATAAGCTGAAGTTGATCCAAAGAGACAACATCTCCTAATCTCAATGAATTTCCCCATTCTTATCTACCACTTTCTTTATAGCTTATTTTTACATTCTGCAATTCTCCATCCCCATTTACATTCAAGTCATTTATGATTCTGCACTTTACATTCTGTTATTTCTATTTCTGCACTTTATTGCTTTCCTTTACATTTTAGTCATTTACATTTTTGCCATTTATAATTTTGCAAATCATAATCTATCTGTTTCGCTTGACTAATTCATAAATTGATTAAAACTGCTCAAATTTGCCAATCTCTGGGGATATGATCCCACTCCACTGTGGGTTATTACTTTATGATAATTTTGATGCGCTTGCTAAAAGAACTAATTTACCAATTTTTTTTTGAATGGGGGTGTGAATTGGACTCATCACCCAGCTCCTTCATAATTTGCTGCCATATACCCCTTTACGTCGATTTTGCAGGGGCACGCGGTCGCGTGGGTGACGCGGACACGTGGGAGGCTATTTTTCAAAATGACGCGGCCGCGTCAGCGACGCGGTCGTGTGGGCATATTTGTGCCTAGGGCACGCCTCCAGCCACGCTTTTGTGTGACTCTCTGCTTCTCTTTTTCTTAGTTTCTAATGCACTATGACGCAGAGGCGTCAGCAACCCTGGCACGTCACGTGCCTCTCTTCTTTTTTTTATACAGTATGCAAATGCGAATGCAGGCTATATGCAGCTATATGCAGAGATTATGAGAAGAGTCATTAACAAAAATAGAAATAGAGTAAAATAAAACTAAGACTTAAACTGAACGATCATACCATGGTGGGTTGTCTCCCACCTAGCACTTTCCTTATGTTGGATGTCTTCAGGCTCATTCTGCTTCTGTTGGTGGAGGTTCCAAAAGGAAAACCTCTAGTTCTTTGTGATCCTTCATCTTCTCTCCATGATAAAGCTTCAGGCGATGTCCATTGACCTTTAGAAATTTGGAGCTAGAAGGATGACATAGGTGAAAAACTCCGTATGGCTCTGCCTTCTCTACTCTATAGGAACCTTCCCATCTTGATTTTAGTTTTCCTGGCATAAGCCTCAGTCTGGAGTTATAAAGAAGAACTAACTCCCCTGGTCTGAATTCTCTCCATTTTATGTGTTTGTCATGGATAGCCTTCATCTTCTCTTTGTATCGCTTGGAATTATCATATGCTTCTAGGCGAAGATTTTCTTATTCTGCTAGTTGCAGTTTTCTTTCAGCTCTAGATTCTTCATAATTCATATTGCATTCCCTTACAGCCCAGAAAGCCTTGTGTTCCACCTCCACTGGAAGGTGGCAAGCCTTTCCTTATACTAAGTGGAAGTGGCTCATCCCAATGGGTGTCTTATATCTTGTTCTATATGCCAAGAGTGCATCTTGTAGCCTGGCACTCCAATCCTTCCTATGAGGCTTTACTATTTTCTCCAGAATGCATTTAATCTCCCTGTTAGACACTTCTGCTTGTCTATTAGTCTGGGGATGATAAGCGGTTGCTACTTTGTGAACTATCCCATGCTTTTTCAGTAATCCTGTCAGTCTCCTGTTACAAAAGTGAGTACCTTAATCGCTCACGATTACTCGTGGTGATCCAAAGCGACATATAATATGATTTCTAACAAAGGAAACAACAGTGTTAGCATCATCAGTATGGGTAGGAATTGCTTCCACCCATTTAGAAACATAATCTATAGCTAACAGTATATAAAGGTCACCATTAGCGTTTAGAAATGGACCCATAAAGTCAATGCCCCAAACATAAAAAATTTCACAAAAAAGCATAATCTATTGAGGCATCTCATCCCTCTTGGATATATTACCAAATTTTTGGCATGGGGAACAAGATTTACAAAATTCAGCAGCATCTTTAAAAAGAGTAGGCCACTAGAATCCACAGTCTAACAATTTTATAGCTGTTCTTTGAGGGCCAAAATGTCCTCCACTCTCAGAAGAGTGGCATGCCTCTAAAATGGACTAGAATTCTGATTGGGGTACACACTTTCTAATTACCTGGTCAGCTTGTCCCTTTGATGTTTAGTAAAATTGGGAGGGAAAGTATGGCTAACTACATAATTAGCTACAGGTGCATACCAAGGAACTATTTCAGATATTGCATGTAAGCTATCTAATAGGAAAGCATCATTTATAGGAGTGGAGTCATCCTTAATGTGCTCAAGGCGACTCATGTGATCTGCCACTAAATTCTGGTTACCACTCCTATCCTTAATTTCTAAATCAAATTCTTGCAACAGCAGTATCCAACGTATCAACCTTGGTTTGGATTCCTTTTTAGATAATAAATATTTTAGAGCTGCATGGTCTGAGTATACTACTACCTTAGTACTAAGTAAATAGGCTCAGAATTTATCCAAAGTAAAAACAATAGCAAGAAGCTCTTTTTCAGTAGTAGTGTAATTAGATTGAGTAGCATCTAATGTTTTAGATGCATAGGCAATTACGAAAGGTTCCTTACCTTCACGCTGAGCAAGTGCCGCTCCTACTACATGGTTGGAGGCATCACACATAATTTCAAATTGCTGGCTCCAGTCTGGTCCTCTCACAATCGAAGCTTGAGTCAGGGCGATCCTTAGCTTATCAAATGCTTTTATACAATCCTCACTAATCTCGAACTCAATATCTTTCTACAGCAGTCTGGATAAAGGTAATGCTACCTTACTGAAGTCCTTAATGAATCTCCTGTAAAAACCTGCATGGCCAAAGAACGAACAGACTTCCCTCACGGAGGAGGGGTAAGGTAAACTAAAAATGACATCCACCTTTGCTGGATCTACTGAAATACTATTTTTAGAGACAACATGTCCTAGAATAATCCCTTGTTTTACCATAAAGTGACATTTTTAAAATTCAATACAAGGTTTGAACTAACACACCTGCCTAATACTCTAGCTAAACTATCCAAGAAAAGGTCAAATGAATCACCATATATGCTAAAAGCATCCACAAATACTTCCATACAATTCTAATTAAGATCTGAGAAGATACTCATCATGCATCTTTGGAAAGTAGCAAGTGCATTACACAAGCCAAAAGGCATTCTTTTATAAGCATACGTTCCAAAGGGACATGTAAAAGTGGTCTTCTCCTGATCTTCAGGAGCTATATGAATTTGAAAGTAGCCTGTATAACCATCTAAAAAGCAATAATTGAATTTACCTGATAGGCGATCGAGCATCTGATCAATAAATGGCAAGGGGTAATGATCCTTGCGAGTAGCTTGGTTGAGACGCCTATAGTCAATGCAAACCCTCCATGAATTCTGCACTCTAGTTGTCAGGAGCTCTCCATGTTCATTCTTTACTGTTGTGACTCCAGACTTCTTGGGCACCACTTGTGCTGGACTGACCCATTCACTGTCTGAGATGGGGTAAATGATATCTGCTTCAAGTAGCTTGGTCACTTCTTTCTTGACAACTTCTAAGATGGTGGGATTCAATCTTCTTTGGGGTTGACGGACGGGTTTTGATTCCTCTTCTAAATATATTCTGTGCTCACAAACTTGAGGACTGATGCCTACTATATCCGCCAAGCTCCATCCAATTGCTCTCTTATATTTTCTTAGCACACTAAGCAGTTGCTCTTCCTGTTGAGAAGTGAGTTCCCTTGCAATGATAACTGGAAACTTCTGATTATCCTCAAGGTAAGCATACTTGAGGTGTGGAGGAAGAGGCTTTAATTCCAATTTCTGCTCATGGCTAGGTTCTGGATCATCCGGGGCTAGTGGTAATGGTAAAGTGTTGTCATGATTTTCAGAGGGTGTCCCCACACTTGGACCTTGCTCCATGTGCTTCTCTTCTAATTCTTTTTGGTGAAGTTCAGCTACAGTTTCATGAATGATGTCACACTGAAAGATAGAATGATCTTCCGAAGGGTGCTTCGTAGCTTCATCTAAACTGAAACTTACTGTTCTGCCATTTATCTCAAAGGAGTAAGTTCCTGAGAATGCATCCAGCTTAAACTTTGAAGTTTTCAGGAATGGTCTTCCAAGCAGGATTGATGACGGTCTTCCTGAGTCATTAGGGGGCATTTCCAGGATATAGAAGTCAATGGGAAATGTGAGCCCCTTAATGCTCACCAATACATCTTCAGCAATTCCAACTACTGTAATAATGCTTTTATCTGCTAACACAAAACGAGCTTCTGACCTTTTTAAAGGAGGGAGCCTTAAGGTATCATATATAGACAATGGTATTATACTAACACACGCTTCTAAGTCACACATGCAATCAGAAAATATTACACCTCCAATGGTACAGTTAACCATGCATGGACCTGGATCACTACATTTTTCAGGTATACTTCCCATTAAAGTAGATATAGAACTACCTAAAGGAATAGTTTCTAATTCATTAATTTTATCTTTATGTATGCACAAATCTTTCAGAAACTTTGCATATTTAGGGGAACAGTTACCTCAACCTTTTTGAAAATTTCTACCATTTTGGGATCAAGTTCCATCTGTTTTCTAGACTTCCTTGCAAGGTGTGGGAATGGGATAGGGATGGCGCCACTTGTAGCCTCTGCATCCTTTGGTGCTCCATTCTCTGGCTGAGCCGTTTCTTCTTCAACCTTGTCTTGTACTTTATCTTCCTCTTTAGCATCTTCCATTTCAGATTTTCTACTTCTATCACATCCTCAGTTGAGGCGTGTTCTATTGGGCTTGGCGCCTCCTAATTCCTCTCTGGCAGTGTAGTTCTGGACCTCAAAGTAATGGCATTGATGCCACCCTTCGGGTTAGGTAAGGGTTGAGAAGGAATTCCACTGGAGTTCAAAGGTTGGTTAGTGGAAGTAGGTAATGAATCTATCCGGGTGCCGAGAGCTTGTAAAGTGGCGTTCAGACCATTTAGAGTAGAGTTCAGTGTAGTCTGCATATCTTGTTGTCCTTGTGAAAGAGAACGAAGCATCTCATCATTTGATAAGGAAGTAGGATAAGTGATATATGGTACTTGTTGTTGGTTTTGTTGGGGTCCTTGTGATTGTCTTAAGCGAGGAGCTGTGTAAGGTTGGTTCTAATTCTGCTATCTGTTGTTGTTATTCCACCTCTGGTTTTCATAGTTGTCTCTGCCTCCTCTGTTATAGTTGTCCCTCTAGCCATGGTTGGAATTATCCCTCCATCCTTGGTTGGAGTTGTCCTGCCATCCTTGGTTATAGTTCCCACCTTGGTTGTGGTTGCCGCCTTGTTGATTGTATCCTTGATTCGGGCGGTCATAGAAGTTATGAGTAGCTGCCACAGTATTGTCTTCTTGTTGGAGCTGCGGGCATTCATCAGTATAATGACTATAATCGCACATATGCCGCATACTCTTTGGGGAACTAACTGTTGGCTTTGTTGTGGTGGGGAAGGCTGAGCTTGTTGTTGTTGATTCAACTGGAATTTCTTCAGTAGGTTAGTCATTTCACATATGCTCTATGTAAGGGTAGAGGTCTCAGTGCTAGAGGAAATTTCTGCAATAGCTTTTAAGTGGGTGCTCCTGTGCTTGTGATTCCTGGTGGATTCAGCTAAGTCGCTAATCAGTTGCCATGCTTTATCTACGGTCTTGTACTTTTTCAAATAATCATTACTAGCACCATCTAGTGTATTTTTATCCCGAGGCTTCATGCCTTGAGTAAAATAGCTGATCAACACTAGTCTGTCAATCATGTTATGGGGGCATGCGTCCAGAAGGTTCTTAAAATGCTCCTAGTACTCGTAGAGAGTTTCTGATTCACCTTGAACAATGCATGAGATCTATTTCTTTAGTCTGTCTGTAACTTCAGCTGGAAAGTATTTCTCCAAAATTCTCTCCTGAGCGTGTCCCAATTGGTAACAGTTGCTTCAAGTTGGGAGTAGTACCACTCCCTCGCCTTTCCTTCAAGAGAAAACGGGAAGGCAGTTAACAGAATAAAAATTTCATTCGTACCCTGATGCCTAACAGTAGAACAGGCTGTCTGAAAATCTCTGAGGTGCTTGATGGGCTCCTGAGCAGGTAAGCCATGAAACTTGGGTATTAAGTTGATTAGTGCAGTCTTCAGTTCAAAATCTGCAGCCAGAGTTGGGTGATGCACTTGATATGGCTGCATTGTAAAATCTGGGGCTCCAACTTCCTGGAGAGTAATCCTCCTAGGTTCTGCCATTCTATCTGCACGTGAATCAACTGAATCAGTAGTAAAGGAGCTTGTTTCGCTCTTGGATGGCGGTTTAGATTCGCCTTCAGATGAGACTGGTGAATTGATAATAATCACTTCACCACCATCAGAGGCTAACCAACGTCGAGCTCGCCTAATACGTGAAATAGTCCTTTCAATTTCAGGATCAAACGCGGCTAAGCTCGGATCAGGCAGTGAACGCGTCATTCAGGGAAAGAAACATATAGCTCATGGTAAAAAAATAAAAATAAAATATGCAAATAAAAATAAAAATATGTACACTAATTAATAATTTAGCACACAATTGTAACTCCCCAGTAACGATGCCAAAAACTGGTAAGTGGCAGAAGTTAAACCAATTAAGAGATTTTTAATAAGAAAACAGCGTTGCAAGTATAGCCCATAACCAGCTAAAATCCGCCTCACCAATTTAAAAAGGGTGTCATAAAAATTTAGAATAAAAATACTGGGAGTATGAATCCCAGGTTGTCTGCCAATGAGTTGCACGAAAGGATGCTATTTTATTAATTAGGAATTTTCTGAGGGTTTTGAGAGTTGAATAATGAGCAATTAAATAATTGTAAATTAAAGTGATAAGGCTAAGAATGATTATTAATATTCTAGATAAAGAGCCTTGACTGGGGGAATGATTAATTGGAAGTTCTATCCTTGTTGGGGTCTCTTAAGTGTAGTATTAAAAAGGTTGTTGTTTTCACTTAGTTAACCCTTACTAAATGAAGGAAAGTCAAGTGATTAAGCTAACCCTTATTCGCAAATCCTAGTCCTCTCCCTTGGGAAGGTCCAGCATTAGTAAATACAGAACTAGCCAACAACGTCCAAATTAATCTACCCTTAAGCCTTCCAACTCAAGTGTCTCCTTTTAATCAACCCTCATGTCAAGTATGGAGTCTACTCCATTGACATGAATATAACGCTCATAAAAATATAAGAAGAAGACATGATGAATTAAATAAAAATAGGGATTCAAAATTAATTAAAGATAAAAGTAATTTTCTGTATTAACAACCCATGAAAATAATCCAATTACTTCTTTAAACAAGAATTAAGAATATGGAATAAATAAAAGAGTAAGTAAGGAAACAAACTAGAATAATGTCTTCAACGGAGGTAATGACTTCTTCAATATCCAAAAGCATAAACTAATTAACTATGAATGTAAAGAGAACCTAGAGGGGAAGTAATCCTCTCTAAATTCATATCTAAAAACCTAAAAACTAACCTAATAAGAATATGTCTATTGTGTATTGATGTGTATCTAATCTGTTGTTGAGTGTCTGCGTGTTCCTTGGCTTTATTCTGTGTTTCTGGGCCAAAAACTGAGTCAAAATGCGGCCTGAAATCACCCCCAGCATTTTCTGTTAATTCTGTAGATCGCGCAGGTCATGCGTACGCGTCAGTCACGCGTTTGCGTCATTCAGCGATTCTAGTTGCGTTGTAAAGCTAACATCCGGGGCTTCAAAATTATATAACATTTGCCATTGTTGCCTTGCTGTTAGGTGACGCGTACGTGTGCTTGACGCGTATACGTGGATAGTGCGACAGACAAGCGACACGTACGTGTGACGGAGCCACGTGCTGTACGTATCAGAAATCACTGGAGGCAATTTCTGGACTATTTTTAGGCCAGTTTCAAGTCCGAAAACAGTGATTAGAGATTGCAGAGTGGAGCAGAAGGGGAATAATTCAATCATTATTCACAATTTAGGTTTTAGATGTAGTTTCTAGAGAGAGAGGCTCTCTCCTCTCCTCTTCTCAAATCCAGGTTCAATGTTCCTTTAGTTTATCTTCTTCTTTTGTTAATTTCCCTTTTCCACCATTTTTATGTTTATGATCTCTTGTTAGATTTGGTTTTATATTAATGCAATTTATGCTTTCTATGGTTATTGTTGCTTTCTTTAATTTGTGTTATTGATCCTTGCAATTGGTTGTTTAGATTTAATATTCTCTTATTAATTTTCTATGCTTTTATTTTGTGCCTACCAAGTGTTTGACAAAATGCTTGGTTAGATTCTAGATTAGACTTATCGCCTCTTGGCTTTGGTTGAGTAATTGGTGACACTTGAGTTATCAAACTCCTTTGTTGATTGATAATTGAAAGTTGCTAATTGATTTGGATTCCACTAAAGCTAGTCTTTCCTTAGGAGTTGACTAGGACTTGAGGAATCAAATTGATTCATCCACTTGACATTCCTTCATAATTAGAGGGTTAACTAAGTGGGAGCAATGAACAACTCTCATCACTATTGAGGACGATAATAAGGATAGAACTTCCAATTCTCATTCTTTTCCAAGAGCTTTTATAGTTGTTAGTTTGTTTCCTTTGCAATTTACTTTTCTTTAATCCAAAACTCAAAAATATACAACTCATAACCAATAACAAGAACACTTCCCTGCAATTCCTTTGAGAGACGACCCGAGATTTGAATACTTTGGTTATTATTTTTAGGTGTTTGTTATTTGTGACAACCAAATCTTTTTATGAAAGGATTATTGTTGGTTTAGAAACTATACTTGTAACGAGAATTTATAGTGAAATTCTAGACCACACAAAAATCGGATCATCATTCACCCCACTATCACTTAATCACTTCACTCACAGGGCATTACAAGTTATTCTTCAATCCATTCCAATTAAAAGAAACCTTTGTGCATAATTCTTTTCTTGCTTCGGGACAAGCAAGGTTTAAGTTTGGTGTTGTGATGACAAGTCATCTTAGGCTAGTTTTACTAGCATTTTTACTTGCTTTTATAAGGTTTTATGCACTTTCTTTCATAATAAGTAAGTGATTGGAGTGGAATTTCATGTTTATCTTGATTCAATCAAACATTGTGAATTTCATACAAAATCATGAGATTTATGCACAATTTAGATGATTATTATGAATGATGCAAAACCTTACGATTTTGGTGAAACTTTAATGGCATGTTTCATTGATGACAGGTAAAAAAATGAGAGGAAGAAACAAACAAGGAAGAAGTGCAGGAGAACGCTACGTTCATTTGATGAACGCTACCTTTGCAAGTAACACGCACGCGTACAAGGCGCTTACACACAGGATGACTGATGAGCGGATAATTTATACCCTTTTTGGCATTATTATTAGGTAGTTTTTAGTATGTTGTAGTTATTTTTATTATATTTTTATTAGTTTTTATGCAAAAATCACATTTCTGGACTTTACTATGAGTTTGTGTATTTTTCTGTAATTTCAGATATTTTTTGGCTGAAATTGAGGGACCTGAGCAAAAATCTGATTCAGAGGCTGAGAAAGGACTGCAAATGCTGTTGGATTCTGATCCTCATGCACTCGAAGTGGATTTTTTGGAGCTATAGATACCTAATTGGCGTGCTCTCAAATGCGTTGGAAAGTAGACATCCTGGGCTTTTCATCAATATTTAATAGTCCATACTTTGCCCGAGATTTGATGGCCCAAACTGGCGTTAAATTCCAGCCAGAGACCCTTTTCTGGAGTAAAACGCCAGAACTGGCACCAAACCTAGAGTTAAACGCCCAAACTGGCACCCAAGCTGGTGTTTAACGCCAAGAATGGCCTAAGCACGTGAAAGCTTCAATGCTCAGTCCAAGCACACACCAAGTGGACCCCAGAAGTGGATTTCTGCACTATCTGCACTTAGTTACTCAATTTCTATAAACCTAAGTTACTAGTTTAGTATAAAAACTACTTTTAGAGATTCATTTTGAAACTCATGACATTTTACATCTGATATTGTATTTTCTACGGCTTGAGTCTCTAAACCCCTTAGGTGGGGGTGAGGAGCTCTGCTGTGTCTCAATGGATTAATGCAAGTACTATTGTTTTCTATTCAATCACGCTTGATTCTGTTCTAAGACACTCACTCATACTTCAATATAGAGAATATGATGATCCGTGACACTCATCATCATTCTCAAATTTATGAACGTGTGCTTGACAACCACTCCTGTTCTACCTGAGCTCAACGTAGTCATTGGGTGACAACTTGAGTGCGTATCTCTTGGGTCTCTAATATATGGACCGAGTCCGTGAGATTAGAACCTTCGTGGTAGAGGCTAGAACCAATTGGCAGCATTCTTGAGATCCGAAAAGTCTAAACCTTGTCTATGGTATTCAGAGTAGGATCTGGAACGGGATGACTGTGACGAGCTTCAAACTCACGAATGTTGGGCACAGTGACATTGTGCAAAAGGATAGAGAGATCCTATTCCGACACAACTGAGAACCGACAGATGATTAGTCGTGCGGTAGCTGTACCTTGTATTTTTCATCCGAGACAAGAGATCCGACAGTTGATTAGCCGTACAAAAACCGTGCCCGGTTTTTTTCATCAGAGAAGATCATACAGCTTCCCATTGAAGGAAGCCATGCGTGTTTGGAGAAGAAGACAGTAGGAAAGCAGAGATTTAAATGACAGAGCATCTCCGAAACCTTAACCTGTTCCTCATTTCTGAATCACAAGTACCACTTATTTCATGTTATTTACTTTTCATAAACAAAATCACTTTTATCACTAATCTCCTGACTAAGATTTACAAGATAACCATAGCTTGCTTAAACCCGACAATCTCCTTGGGATCGACCCTTACCCACGTAAGGTATTACTTGGGCGACCCAGTGCACTTGCTGGTTAGTTGTGCGGAGTTGCAAAGGTGTGATTGCGATTCCGTGCACCATGTTTTTGGCGCCATTGTCAGGGATTGTTCGAGTTTGGACAACTGACGGTTTATTTTGTTGCTTCGATTAGGAAAAATTTAACTTTTTGGTTTAGAGTCACTAAATTTGAGTCTTTTATTTTCTTTTCAAAAATCTTATTTTTCTTTATTAATCTTTAATTTTCCTTTTAGTTTTCTGTTTGAGTTTAGTTTCAAGCTTTAAGTTTGGTGGCAATTGCATGTTTTTATTTTCCTTCAATTTTTTGAATTATATGTTCTTTTTATTCTTTATATTTTTGAGTCTTATGTTCCTTGTTCTTTCTTGATCTTCAAGTTGTTCTTGTCTATTTTCCTTGTTCGATCTTTAGTTTTTTTTGTTTTGTGTCTTTTCTTGTTTTTCTTGTGCATTTTAGAATTATTAGTATCCAAAATATAAAAATTTTCAAGTTTGGTATCCTTTGTGTTTTTATTTTCCTAAAGATTATCCAAAATTTGTTCTTGGTGTTCATCTTGATCTTCAAAGTGTTCTTGGTGTTCATCTTGACATTCAAATTTTTCTTGTTTGTTTTCTTTGTTTTGATCTAAAAATTCTAAGTTTGGTGTCATTATATTATTTTTCTCTTTCCTCATTAAATTTTAAAAAATAAAAATATATCTTTCCCTTTATTTGCTCATCATTTTTTGAATTCCTTAGGTTGACTTAGTCAAAATTTTTAAATTTGGTAGTTTCCTGTTAGTCAAGTTAAACTTTCAATTTTAAAAATTTATCTTCTTAAATCTCTTTCAAAACAAATTCTTTTTTAATTTCCTTTTTTATGTTATTCGAAAATCTTTTATAAAACTTTTCAAAATCTTTTTCCTTTCTTTCAATTTTTGAATTGCTTGTCCTATTTTATTATTTTGATTGAAAAATTTTAAGTTTGATGTTTTCTTGTTAAGAAAGTTTCAACCTTTAAAATTTTAAAATCATATCTTTTTCAAATCCTTTCTTTTATTTATTTATTTTCTTCCAAGTTTCTTTAATTTTAAGATATAACTTTTTGAAAACTTCCTAACCACATTCTCTCTCTCTTCATTTTTCGAAAATCCTCACCCATAATTTTTCAAATCATTTTATTTAATTAATTAGTTTAGTTTTCAATTTTCTCTTATTTCTTTTCTTGTAATTCTCGAAACTTATACCATTTTTCCCATTTACTTTTATTTTCATTTCTTTAATTTCAATTTAGCATTAAATAAATAAAATAAAAACAAAAATATTTTAATTTTTCTTTTATTCTAGTTTTATTTTTCAAAACGTAATCCTTCATCCACATCATCTCCCTTTTTCCATGGTGGACCTAAGTGGAAATGAACAGTCCAGAAGGACTCTAGGGTCATACGCTAACCCCACTACTGCTTCATATGGGAGTAGTATCTGTATACCCTCCATCAGAGCCAGTAGTTTTGAGCTAAACCCTCAGCTCATTATCATGGTACAGCAAAATTGCCAGTATTCTGGTCTTCCGCAGGAAGAACCTACTGAGTTTTTGGTACAGTTCTTACAAATTGCTGACACAGTACGTGATAAGGAAGTGGATCAGGATGTCTACAGATTATTACTATTTCCATTTGCTGTGAAAGATCAAGCTAAGAGGTGGTTAAATAACCAACCCACAGTAAGCATAAGAACATGGAAACAGTTATCAGACAAATTCCTGAATCAATATTTCCCCCTAAAAAGGATGACACAGCTAAGGCTGGACATCCAAGGCTTTAAACAAGAGGATAATGAATCTCTTTATAATGCCTGGGAGATGTACAGAGAGATGCTAAGGAAATGCCCCTCTGAATTATTTTCAGAATGGGTGCAGTTAGACATCTTCTACTACGGGCTTACAGAAAAGACCCAAATATCTCTAGACCATTTAGCTGGTGGATCTATACACTTGAGAAAGACAATTGAAGAGGCTTAAGAGTTCATTGATACATTTGCTAGAAATCAGCATTTGTACTTAAGTAGTAAGTCCTCCGTGAAAGAATAGACTAAAGTAGTATGCACTGAACTTAATCCCCCAAAACAAGTTGCTGAACTCAATCAGCAATTGCTTCTTATAACAAAACAGTTAGCAGAATTTAAAGAGATGCTACAAGACACAAAAAATGCTAACAAGAATATGGATGCACAATTGGATGAGACAAGATAGTAGCTATCTAAACAGATAATAGAAGAGTGTCAAGCTATTCATTTAAGGAGTGGGAAGACATTGAATGTCTCAACTCAAGGTAGCAGAAAGCCAAGAAAGGAACAACTAATAGAGAATGATGAAGCCAATGTCCAAAATCCCTCTGAAGATAGTAAGAGCCAAGAGAGGAATGATTATGGCATTCAAACGCCCTAAAAGGGTGAAAAATTGGCATTAAACGCTAGTGTATGGCTAGTTCTGGCATCCAAATGCCATAAAAGGGTGGCAATCTAGTGTTAAACGCCCATACAACACCCAATCCTAGCATTCAAACGCCAATGGGGATCAGACACCTGCAAGTGCTGATAACAACCCCCTTAAGCAGGCTTTTCCAACCACTTTTGTAGGAAATAAACCTATAGCAACTAAGGTTGAAGAATATAAAGCCAAGATGCCTTATCCTCATAAACTCCACCAAGCGGAATAGGATAAACAATTTTCCCGTTTACGAACTATCTCAGGAATTTTGAAATAAAGATTCTGTTTGCAGAGGCACTTAAGCAAATACCCTCTTATGATAAGTTCATGAAAAAGATCTTAAGTCATAAGAAGAATTCGAGAGAAACTGAAAAAGTTTTTTTCACTGAACAATGCAGTGCAGTCATTTTAAAAAGCTTACCAGAGAAGCTCAAAGATCCCGGAAGCTTTATGATACCATGCACATTAGAGGGTGCTTATACCAAGATAGCTTTATGTGATCTTGGGGCAAGTATCAATCTGATCCCTGCATCCACTATCAGAAAGCTTGGTTTGACTGAAGAAGTCAAACCAACCCAGATATGCCTCCAACTTGCTGATGGCTCCATTAAAATTCCATTAGGCGTAATCGAAGACATAATTGTCAAGGTTGGCCATTTGCCTTTCCCACTGACTTTGTAGTCCTGGAAATAGAGGAGCACAACAATGTAACTCTCATTCTAGGAAGACCTTTCCTAGTAACTGGACGAACCCTCATTGACGTCTAAAAAGAGGAGATAACCCTGAGAGTCAATGAGGATGAGTTTAAGTTGAATGCTGTCAAAGCTATGCAACATCCTGACAAATCAAAAGACTACATGAGCGCTGATATTATTGACTCCCTGGTGGAAGAGGTCAATACAACTGAGAGTCTCGAATCAGAGCTAGAGGACATTTTTAAAAATGTTCAGCCTGATCTGGAGGAACCAGAGAAAACAAAAGAACCTCTGAAAACTCCTCAGGAAGAGGAGAAGCCTCCTAAACCCAAGCTCAAACCACTACCACCATCCCTGAAATATGCATTTATGGGAAAAAGATGACACTTTTTAGGTAATCATAAGCTCTACTTTAGAACCACAGGAAGAGAAGGCATTAATTTAGGTGCTAAGGACACACCAGACAGCTCTTGGGTGGTCCATAAGTGATCTTAAAGGCATTAGCCCAGCCAGATACATGCACAAGATCCTATTGGAGGATGATGCTAAGCCAGTGGTTCAACCACAGAGGCGGCTGAATCCAGCCATGAAGGAGGTAGTGTAGAAAGAGGTCACTAAGCTACTATATGCTGGGATTATTTATCCCATTTCTGATAGCCCCTGGGTAAGCCCTGTCCAAGTTGTCTCCAAGAAGGGAGGCATGACTGTGGTTCATAATGTAAAGAATGAACTAGTTCCTACAATAACATTTACAGGGTGGCATATGTGTATTAATTAAGAAGGCTCAATACAGCCACCAAAAAGGATCATTTTCCTTTATCATTCATAGACCAGATGCTAGAGAGACTAGCAGGTTATGAATACTACTGCTTTTTGGATGGCTATTCAGGTTACAACCAAATTGCAGTAGATCCTCAGGGCCAAGAGAAAACAGCATTCACATGTCCATCTGGAGTGTTTGCCTACAGAAGGATGCCATTTGGTCTGTGCAATGCACCTGCAACGATTCAGAGGTGCATGCTTTCTATCTTTTCTAATATGGTAGAAAAAATCCTGGAAGCCTTCATGGATAACTTCTCAGTATTTGGAAACTCATTCAGCTCCTATTTTGACCATCTAGCACTTGTTCTGAAAAGATGCTAAGAGACTAACCTGGTTCTAAACTGGGAGAAATGTCACTTTATGGTGACTGAAGGAATTGTCCTTGGGCACAAAATCTCGAACAAGGGAATAGAGGTGGATCAAGCTAAGGTAGAGGTAATTGAAAAATTACCACCACCTGACAGTGTTAAGGAAATCAGAAGCTTTATGGGGCATGCAGGATTCTATAGGAGGTTTATATAGGATTTTTCAAAAATTGCAAAACCTCTGAGCAATCTGCTAGCTGATGGTGTATTTTGGAAAACGAATTCCATGCACCTAAAACTAACCGGAAAGTGTACCGGGTCGCATCAAGTAATAATAACTCACATGAGTGAGGTCGATCCCACAGGGATTGAAGGATTGAGCAATTTTAGTTAAGTGATTGATTTAGTCAAGCGAATCAAGTATTGGTTTGAGTGGTTTGTTATTGACAGAAGCTAAATTGCATAAAATGTAAAGGAAGAGGGAAGAATTGCAGTAAATTAAAGAGAACAGAAAGTAAAAGTGCTGAATCTTAAAGAACAAGTAAATTAAATTGCAGAAGCTTAGATTGCAAGAAATGTAAATGACTGAATCTTAAAGTGCAAGAAAGATAAATTGCTTGAATTATAAAAGGAATTGGGAGCTGGGATTGCAGAAATTTAAACAAAAAGAAGTAAATTGCAATAAACAGAAGAGCAAAAGATGAATTGAATTCAAGTAGATCTCAAACAGAAAAGTAACAATGCTTGAAGAATTAAAACAGAAAGTGAATGTAGGTCAATTGCAGAAATTAAAAGAGAAATTAAAGATCTCAGGAGTGGAAGAGACTAGAAAACAAGTCTAGATCTCAAATCCTTCTTTGATCCAACAAGAACAATTGCAAAATAAATGGAAAAGTAAGTTGCAGAAGAAGTAGAAGAGTGAAAGCAATAAACAAAATTTGAAATGTAAATCAAAGTTTCTAAAATTATGCAGAAAGATAAACAAAGAGATCTTGAGGTGAGATTGAAACAGAATTTCTTCAATTCTTCACCCAAGATCTAAAACAAGAAGTAAAGAGTGCTCAAGCAAGAACAAGGAAGAAGAGAGATCAATTCTCCTTCCAAATTCTCCAAGATCCAAATTCAAAGAAAAATCTCTCAAAACTATAAAATGAAAATTATTTAAGAAGAAAAAGGTCCTTCCTAAATCAAACTAGCTTCTATTTATACACTTTCTATTCTTGGATTTAAGAATTTGGGTGGGCTTTTTAATTTGGTGAAGAATTTAATTGAATTGGATTTTTAATTAAATTTTCAGCCCATGTGTTGCTCTCAGTGGAATGCTCTGCTCTTGTGGAGAGTGGAGCATCAATGCTTGTGTTGGAGCTCTGATAAACCCATATTTTATGATATATTTTGTGCTTAATCTGAGTGATTTATTCAATCCTTCACCCACTTATTCATATTATTTGCATGGTTTTACTTTCCCTTCCTTATTATGTGATGTATGTGAAAAACATGTTTCCTAGGCTTTGAAATTAACTATTTTAATTACCTTTAATTCCATTCGATGCCGTGATTAGTGTGTTGAGTAGTTTCAAATCTTCTAAGGCAGGAATGACTTAAAGGATGGAAAGGAAACATACAAAAATGGAAGGAAAACATAAAATGGAGTTTGTGAAGAAACTGGAATCCACGCAATCGCATGGGCGACGCGGACGCATGCCAAGCGCGAAGAAGCAGCGACGCGGCCGCATGACTGACGCGACCGCGTGCCTTAAGCAGAGCACATATGACGCGGTCGCTTGACTGACGCAACCGCGTGACAAGAAAAACTCCAAATGACGCGACCGCGTGACCCACGCAGACGCGTGACAGAGGCCACGCACCAGAAATTGCAGAAAACGTCCATAGCGAATTCTGAAGCCCTTTTTGCCCCAAATCCAAGTCCAGAAGGCATAGACCAGAGGTTATAAAGTGGGAGAATGCATCCATTCAAGGAGTCTCCACTTTTAGTTAGTTTTCATGATTTAGATTTAGTTTTGAGAGGGAGATTCTCTCCTCTCTCTTAGGATTAGGATTTAGGATTTCTCTTAGTTTTAGGAGTGACTCTCAATCCCAGGTTTCAATGTTCTTTTATTTTATATTTATCTCTTGCTTTCAGATACTTTAATGCTTATATTAGTTATGTTGCCTATTTGGCTTATGAATTCTTCCATGTTTCAGATTACATCTTTGAATTAATGTTATTTGAGGTATTTCTGTTTAATATTGCTTTCTTTTATTTACATTATTGTTATTCCTATCTGAAGACATTTTTATTCCAGTAGATTTACTTTTCTCCCTTAGGTCTTGGTTAAGAAATCAGTAATTCAAGAGTTATCAAACTCAAACATGATTGATAATTGTTATCTTTGTTAATTAAATTGAACTTCAATAATCCCAATCTTTTCTTAGGAAATAAATAGGATTCGAAGATCAAATCAATTAATCCCTTGACCTTCCTTTATCTTAGTAAAGGTTAACAAAGTGGAATTAAGATTCAATTCTCATCATCATTGATAAGGATAGCTAGGATAGGACCTCTAATTTCTCATACCTTGCTAAAAGTTTATTTACAGTCATTTGTTTATCTTACTTGCCATTTAAATTGCTTGTTCTTCATTTACTTTAATTGCTAATTAAACCATTCACTCCTCATTCTCAAAACCCCAATTTACAATATCCATAACCAATAATAAGAACATACTTCCCTGCAGTTCCTTGAGAAGACGACCCGAGGTTTGAATACTTCGGTTATCAATTTATTTAGGGGTTTGTTACTTGTGACAACCAAAACGTTTGTACGAAGGGATTTCTGTTGGTTTAGAGACTATATCTACAACGCGACTGTTTTTATAAAATTCTTTACTGGCAAAAATCTCCAACGTCAAAATGGCGCCGTTGCCGGGGAACTGCAATCGTGTGCCTTATTATTGGTTATTGTAAATATTTTTCTTTTACTTGTTCATTTGTCTTTATTTTTCCCATCTTTATTTATTTTTGCTACTATGAATTCTCACCCCTTTCGCTTTGAGTTTGGTTCTAATGTTATTGAAAGGAATGGAAGTTATAACAGGAACATGCATCAAGGTCAGAGCAATCAAAGATGGATGGAGCCAAGAGGATCTGATCAACCCTTTAGGCAACAACACCCTCCAAGATATCATTGACAAAGACCATTCTACAATGCATACCAAGCAAATAGACATGGTGGACAACCTTGTAATTCCCAACAAGCCCCACCCTGTGCTTATAGACCATCCTCTCAACATAACTCCGAACCACCACACTCACAAGCTCCTTTTCACCATTTGCCACCATATGATCCTCATTTACCCCAGTTCCAATCCAATCACTCCCAAACACCACCACTTCCCCCTGTGCTATATCCAAATCTATCACCCCGAGAATCAGAGGTTCGCCTCAAGGAAACAGTAAATCGACTTCAAACAACCCTTCATCAACTAGAGCAAGCAGTAAGTCAATTATCTTCTAGACGTTCGAACATTCAAGGACATCCCACAGCCCCATGTGGACAATCTAACAAAGAGCGTAGCATGAAGGAGATACTAGAGACTCCAGTGGACAAGACAGAGCTTGGCTTTGTACTAGAACAAGTAGAGGAAGCTGTTATTACTAAAGAAGAAGAGTTGGTTGAAGACTTAGGAGACGCTGAACCTCCATGGAAATCCAAAGTTGTGGAGCATTCTGTCAAGGATGTTACAATTGATGCTAAGGAGGATTGTGCGCAATCCCCAAGGCAGGTATTTCATGAAGAACTAGACAGAATAACCCAAGAAGCAAATTTCCTTGATGATGATAGTCACAAGTCAGGTTCTCCTAGTAATGAACTTGCATCCGTAAGCGAATTCTCTGAGATCGAAGAATCTTCCACAAGTGAATACGAAGATGATACGGAGCTAGATTTCTCTCAACCTCTAGTCTATGACTTAAGTAATGAGGAAGACATAGATGGCTTTGATCAAGACATGGATACATTTGAAGAATCTTGCAAGGAAGTGGAGAATTTCACAGAAGAACATAAGGGAGTAGAACTCACAGAACCACTGGAACCACCTATCCCAAGGCCATTACCACCCAATACAAGCTTCAAGTGGGTACAATCCTTAACCTTTAACTGTGTTTTTCCACTTGAATATGGTTTGCTTGAAACAGATGGCCAGCTTAGAGCTCTCTGTGGCTTTAAAAGTAAAAGGGAAATGGCTCGTACTCAGAGCTGGTGCACAAGGTTCAATCGGATGGATCTCGGAAAACGCTTGGTTATTCCGGTGAGAATCTAATTTCTAAACCGCCCGGATGGAAAAGTATAGATCAAGACGAAGGTGGATTCAAAAGCAAAGTTTGGGATCCTGGAATCTGTGCTGACAATCATCACCCCGGTAGCCTGACAATCTGTTTGAAGCTGCTCAGAAGCTTCACATGCCTAGTTTAGGACCCCGGAGGCTATTGTCATTCCAAGCATTGGTGGAGATTTCTGGATGAATTTAACATAAGCCGCCATAACAGGAAGCTCACCCAATGTCCAACTTAAGGACTTTAACTAAAAGTGCTAGGTGGGAGACAACCCACCATGGTATGATCGTTCCTTTTTTCAATATTTTTTTTATTTAGTTTTATTTATTTTCAAGTTTTATTTATTTTATTATATTGAACCTGGAAGTTTTGCATCTCATTCATATTAATCATTGCATTCTGCATACTGCATAATTGCATACCTGCATAAAAAAAAAGGCTGCGTGACGCGACCGCATCATTCATGCGATCGCGTCAAGTTGCGAAAACACTTCCCACGCGACCGCGTCATTCACGCGGCCGCGTGACCTGGAGATCGGCGTAAAGATCCAACATCCAGAAAGTTAGGCTGGAATCGTGGGGCCATTGTGCATTTTGCACAAAATGCCCAAGCGATCGCTTCCCTGACGCAATCGCGTCACTTGCACAATACCAATCCCACGCGACCGCGTCGCATGGATTGCACATACCCCAAAAAGGATTGCACAATACCAATCCCACTTGCGCTGAAACGACGCTGGAATCGTGCGTTTAGCACAATTTCCAGTGACGCGATCGCATGCCTCATGCGATCGCGTCATTCACTCTTTTCCCATTCCATGCGATCGCGTACCCCATGCGATCGCGTCAATCACCATTTCACCACCACCTAGCCACCATCACCGAACGACCGCCACCCTGCCGACCACCCAGACCCCGCCGCCCCCCCCCCCCTTCCTTTCCCCCCTCTTTCTTCTTCTTCCTTCTTCTTCCTCCCTCCACCGCCCCTGCCCTCCTCCGCGATCACCACCACCGCGCCGCCGTCACCGCCCAGCGCCACCCACGCCCCCTTCCTTCCCCTATTACCCCCTACCCCCATTACCCCTACCTTTCCTTCCCTCCCTCCGCACAGCAGCAACCGCCGCTGCGCCACCCTCTTCCGCCGCGTGAGACGCCGCCGCCGTCATCCTCCGCCACCTCTCTGCCCCACTCTCTCTCTTACGCCTACCAGGTTCCGACGAACGCCACCCTTCTATCCTTCGTAGATAATTCATATTTTCTGTTTATGTTCGTCATTAGGCTAGTTAGATATGCATGTTGTAGTGGATTTCAGGTTGTTAGGTAGCCTAGGATGTGGTTAGTGGATTTAGGTCTGTCTAATTGCACTGTTCCTATTTCTTGTTTTATTCTGCTGTTGCTGAGATGTTAGTTTTGTTCATATGCTGTAATTTCTTGTTTCATGCTGCTCTTTACCCTGATTATTCATGTTCTTATTCCTTATATGTAATTGCAGCTCTAATTTTGATTCATATGAACTATTCTGTTGCTATTTATTTTCCGGGACAATCCAATTTTAGCCAGAATGCTGCCCAAATTTCTGTAAAATGTTTCCATTCATGTCTTGATTTTGGCATTTTCAACTGTGCTTTCCTTAGATTTACCCAAAACAATTCATGAATGCCAGGGCAAGCTTTCTTATTCTCTTTGATTTCCTGGTTCATAAATTGCATTTTTGATGTTTGATTCCATTTTTGCTAATTCTATATCCATCTGAATCATCATCAGCCTGTTTTCCATGTTTGGTTATGAGTTACCTGTAGCCTTTAATTGTGAATGCTTGTTACTTAGAAACTTATCATTATGCTACTTACTTTAACCTACTTTTTACTAACTCACTAATGTTAACTTTCTAAACTCTTTTTCAATTCTAATCAACCTAACCTTTTAAAAACTTCTCTTCTGATTTTCTTTCACTTTCTTTTAACATACTAACCATGGCATGATGTTAATTTTTCTATTTAACATGAATTAAATTACATTTTGGATTGTGATTTCATCTTTTCGAACTTTTAACTCCTATTCAATCCTTAATGCACATTTACTTAGCTCATATTCATTACTCTCCTGCTCCTTTGCCACTATGTGCTTCTTTTGTTAATTGCCTCCTTGTTTTCATGTTTTTATTATATCCTTGAATTCTGTTTTTCAGGATGTTAGACTCCCACAAAAAAGGAAAAGGAAAGGCAACAACTGGCAAACGGAAAAGAGGAGAAGCCTCTATGTCTATCATAGATCTCATGCATGATGCCTCCTTGCGGGAGAAAAATTTTACCCCGCAGGAGAAGGCCGACCAGCTAATCCCTGCTACTGATCCAGTAAAGTTTGCAAACTGATACTGTGAGCTGAGGTATTCGGTGTTTGCAGCCTCTAGGAACCTATACCTGGAGAGAACTTTGAAGATCTTAGAAGAACTCCAGCAATACACCTCTGACCAGATCAAACAAAGAGGCTGGTTCTTCCTGGAAAGACCCCTGACTGAGGTCAATGCATCTTGGGTTAGGGAATTCTACTGCAATTACTTCAAAACCTCCCTAGATGCAGTGAACCTTAGATGAAAGTAGATTCTGGTCACTAAAGAGGCCATTGAAGATGTTCTGAAGCTTCGGCCTAAAACTGATCAGCTGGATGGTTATCAGAAAGCTAAGGAAGATATGCGCTTCATTCGATTTGATTGGGAAGCAGTCAAGGCCCGGATAGCCCTTGACCCGACCGTTCCTTGGATTATGGGTCAGAACACCACCATGCCAAAGGGAATCAAGCAGATTTACTTGAATGATGAGGCTCGGCTATGGCATCAGATACTTAGCAACTTCATTATGCCGAGTACTTCATTGTGGCTTGTGTTGGAGCTTGTCTTGTACGCACACCAAGTTTCCTGTCCGTGTCATGTTGCGCTCCAAGCTTCCTTGGCCGTGTCAAGCTTGTGCAAGGAATGAAGAGAGTAGTGCTCTACTCTCCTTGAAAGCGGAGCATTGGCACTTCCAAGGGAAGGTCTTTGGTTCGATTCTTGCTGGAGCCTTTTGGTGCAAATTTCCTTGGTTTATTGTAGCACTTTCTCTCCACTCTTCATGACTACCCTTGGTTCGAATCCTTGTGAATGCAATTTGGCCAAGTTTTGCTTATTTTCCTTAGTGAGTAGCGCTCCTCCACTCCCCCTTGCTCATGAGTTTGAACCTTGTAGCCTTCACTAGAAAACTTTGTTTTTGGATTTATTCTTGAGTGAAGCCCGATAATGCTCTCAAGGGGAGTGGAGCATCATCCTTCTCTCTTTCGTTTCTTCGCTCCAAATTGTGCTCTGCTCTCAAGGAGAGCGTAGCATCCAAGCTTGCTTCCTTAGTTCTTTGTTAAGCTCCCAGTAGAGTGTTGTGGCTTGCCTCCTTCATTGTGCCACGCCTCTTTGTTTCTTTTGCCACCTCTTCTCCTCCTTGGGCCACGCTTCTTTAGCCACGCTTTCTTATTTTCTTCTTTTCTTCACCTACAAGTAATCAAAACAACCAATCAAAGTATCACCAAATTCACAAGGTTTACAAGTCATTTAAATATCAATTAAATTTAACTTAAACCTCATGATTTAGTATCAATTAAATGGTGGTTGATTGATTCAAAGAAATCATGTAATTCTATTCCAAATTACTTACTTACAATGCAAGAAAGTACATAAAACTTAATAAAATTAAAGAAAAAAGACTAGTAAAACTAGGCTAAGATGACTTGTCATCACAAGCTGCTGATACACCATTTGTCTTTGACACAGAGTATCTGCAGGCGTTTGAGACTCTGAAAGCCAAGCTGGTCACGGAACCAGTCATTTCTGCACCAGACTGAACATTACCATTTGAACTAATGTGTGATGCCAGTGACCATGCCATTGGTGCAGTATTGGGACAGAGGCATGATAAGCTTCTGCATGTCATTCATTATGCTAGCCGTGTTTTAAATGACGCTCAGAAGAATTACACAACCAGAAAAAAGGAGTTGCTTGCAGTGGTTTATGCCATTGATAAGTTCAGATCTTATTTAGTAGGATCAAAAGTGATTGTGTACACTGACCATGCTGCTCTAAAATATCTCCTCACAAAGCAGGATTCAAAACCCAGACTCATAAGATGGGTGTTGCTTCTGCAAGAGTTTGATATAGAAATAAGAGACAAAAAAGGAACCGAGAACCAAGCAGTTGATCATTTGTTCCGGATAGAACCAGTAGCAAGAGCATCCCTCCCTCCTACTGAGATCTTTGAAACCTTTCTGGATGAGCAACTCTTTGCCATTCAGGAAGTACCATGGTTTGCAGACATTACAAACTATAAAGCTATGAGATTCATACCCAAAGAGTACAGTAAGCAGTAAACGAAAAAATTGATTTCTGATGCAAAATACTACTTGTAGGATGAACCATGTCTCTTTAAGAGGTGTGCAGATGGAGTAATCTATAGATGTGTGTGATGAGAGAACTTTTGCGTGGTCTAGAAAATTGCGGATAAATCCTCGTTGCAACTATAGTTTCTAAGCCTTCAAAAGTCCTTTCATACAAACGTGTTCGGTGTCACAAGTAACAAACCCCTTTAAAAATTGTTAACCAAGTATTCAAACCTCGGGTCGTCTTCTCAAGGAACTGCGAGGAAGTATGTTCTTATTATTGGCTATAAAGGTTGTAATCAGGGTTTAGAAGGTGAGAAGCAAGTAATTTAAATGACGAGTGAATTAAATGGCAATTAAGAATAAATAATAACTGTAAAGCAACTTTTAGCAAGGTAGGGAAATTAGAGGTCCAACTTAGTTATCTCTCTCAACAATAATGAAAGTTGAATCTAAACTCCACTTGGTCAACCTTCACCAGGGCAAAGGAAAGTCAAGGGACTAATTAAATTGACTTTCGAATCCTAATTATTTCCTCAGAAAAGGTTGGGATTATTAAAGTTCAGCTCAATTAGCAAGATAAGGATTATCAATTGTGTTGAGTTTAATAACTGTTGAGTTACTAAATTCTTAACCAAAACCAAAAGGGGAAAAGTAAAATTGCTGGAATGATAAAGAGGTCCTTAGATGGGACGCAATGGTAACTTAAATCAAAGAGAACAATCATAAACTGAAAATACCTCAATTATCATTAATTCAAATAACAGTCTGTAACATGAGAGAACTCATAAATCAAATTATAATAATCAATTCAAATGTTAGAATAAATAAATAGAAGTAATACTAAAAGAACATTAAACCTGGATCCAGAGTTACTCTCAAAACAAGAAGAAGTCCTAAATCCTAGGAGAGAGAGAGAATCTCTCTCTAAACTAAATCTAAATCATAAAAAACTAGAAATTGGCGAGCTCTCTTTTAATGGAAGCATTCCCACACTTTATAACCTCTGGTCTATACTGTCTGTTGGTGCACGAATCGTGAATCACACTTTTCACAACGCGTACCACTAACCAGCAAGTGCACTGGGTCGTCCAAGTAATACCTTACGTGAGTAAGGGTCGAATCCCACGGGGATTGTTGGTTTGAAGCAATCTATTGTTATCTTGTAATTCTTAGTCAGGAAGTCAATTATATTTATCAGTTGAATTGCGAATAAAAAAGAGAGCATGAATTAAAGGTTACTTGTTATGCAGTAATGGAGAATATGTTGGGGTTTTAGAGATGCTTTGTGTTCTGAATCTCTGCTTTCCTCTGTCTTCTGATTCATGCATGCACGTCCTCCTATGGCTGGCTTTATGGAAGGGCATCACCGTTGTCAGTGGCTACATCCCCTCCTCTTAGTGAAAATGGTCAACGCACCCTGTCACGGCACGGCTATTCATCTGTCGGTTCTCAATCATGCTGGAATAGGATTCACCCTCCTTTTGCGTCTGTCACTAACGCCCAGCACTCGCGAGTTTGAAGCTCGTCACAGTCATTCAATCACTGAATCCTACTCGGAATACCACAGACAAGGTTTAGACTTTCCGGATTCTCTTGAATGCCGCCATCATTCTAGCTTACACCACGAAGATTCCGATTAAGGAATCTAAGAGATATTCATTCAATCTGATGTAGAACGAAGGTGGTTGTCATACACACATTCATGGATTGAGGAAGGTGATGAGTGTCACTGATCATCACCTTCTCCACAGTTAGGCGCGAATGGATATCTTAGATAGGAACACACATGTTTGAATGGAAAACAGAAATACTTGCATTAATTAATCGAGACACAGCAGAGCTCCTCACCCCCAACAATGGAGTTTAGAGACTCATGCCGTTTGTCATACACACATTCATGGATTGAGGAAGGTGATGAGTGTCACTGATCATCACCTTCTCCACAGTTAGGCGCGAATGGATATCTTAGATAGGAACACACATGTTTGAATGGAAAACAGAAATACTTGCATTAATTAATCGAGACACAGCAGAGCTCCTCACCCCCAACAATGAAGTTTAGAGACTCATGCCGTTAAAGAGTACAAAGTTTAGATCTAAAATGTCATGAGATACAAAATAAGTTTCTAAAA
>NC_029788.2:53960819-53961881 GCF_000816755.2 Arachis ipaensis
GATTGTCAGACACACGTTCATGGATTGAGGAGTGTCACTGATGTCACTGATCATCACCTTCTCCACAGTTAGGCGCGAATGGATATCTTAGATAGGAACACACATGTTTGAATGGAAAACAGCATTAATTAACGAGACTTAAGCCTTAAGCAATTCACGTGCATAAGGCCATTTTGGGCGTTCAACGCCAGGTTTGGATCCATTTCTGGCGTTGAACTCCAACTTTTAATCCTTTTTTGGCGCTGCACGCCAGAATTGGGCAGAGAACTGGCGTCAGTTTACGTAATGTCATGAGATACAAAATAAGTTTCTAAAAGTTGTTTAAATACTAAACTAGTAGCCTAGGTTTACAGAAATTGAGTAAACCATAACAGATGGTATAGAGATCCACTTCTGGGGCCCACTTGGTGTGTGCTGGGGCTGAGACTTAAGCAATTCACGTGCATAAGGCCATTTTGGGCGTTCAACGCCAGGTTTGGATCCATTTCTGGCGTTGAACTCCAACTTTTAATCCTTTTTTGGCGCTGCACGCCAGAATTGGGCAGAGAACTGGCGTTGAACGCCAGTTTACGTCGTTTAACCTTGAGCAAAGTATGGACTATTATATATTGCTGGAAAGCCCTGGATGTCTACTTTCCAACGCAATTGTAAGCACGCCATTTCAAGTTTGGTAGCTCCAGAAAATCCACTTTGAGTGCAGGGAGGTCAGAATCCAACAGCATCAGCAGTCCTTTTTCAGCCTGAATCAGATTTTTGCTCAGCTCCCTCAATTTCAGCCAGAAAAATACCTGAAATTACAGAAAAACACACAACTCATAGTAAAGTCCAGAAATATGAATTTTTCCTAAAAAATAATGAAAATAAACTAAAAACTAACTAAAACATACTAAAAGCTATATGAAATTAACCCCAAAAAGCGTATAAAATATCCGCTCATCACAACACCAAACTTAAACTGTTGCTTGTCCTCAAGCAACTAGACAAATAAAATAGAAGACTAATAGGTTGAGAAGCAATAATATCTCAGAGTTTTTGAGTGAAGCTCAGATTCTAATTAGATGA
>NC_029788.2:53965465-53969423 GCF_000816755.2 Arachis ipaensis
AGAATTTCTCTTATTAAAACTCGAAATTTTATTGCCTCTTATTCAAAAGATCTATTATTTTATTCATGTTTGCTGATGATGAGAAAAATAAACTATGGCTTAATTGGAGATAAAATCAAAATATATACTAATTACTACTATATGACTCCTAAGGTGAACTTCTATAACGACACTATGACAGAGTTAAAGCAGAAATTGGAATTTAACAACCTTTGTTCTGGGAAATGGGTGTTCCTCTGATCCGTGGGGTGCTTGATTCTTCAAGAGAAAACTTCTGGCGCTTCAATTCCCTTAAGTCACGCCCTTGCTCCTTTTGTTCTTTAAACATATAGGTCAGCATTTGACTGTGTTCCTTCTGTTCTTTTATTATTTGCTCCATAGCTTCCCGGATCTTGGTGACAGACGTCTCAAGATTCTCCCAGTATTCAGATTGAGGGATTTCTGGGAGAAATTCCTGTGTTTTCTTCTTGATGGGATCCTCCTGCGCTTGTTGTTTTTCCATTGATGCTTTGGTGATTGGTTTCTCAACTGAGATATACTCAGTTATTCCCATTCTTACTCCAGTGTCCTTGTAGAGCAGAGAAATCACGCTTGGATAAGCCAACCTGGCCTCTTTAGAATTTTTGTTAGCAATTTTGTAGAATTCAGCTGAGATCAGCTGATGAACCTCCACTTCCTTTCCCATCATGATGCAATGGATTATCACTGCTCTGGGAGGGTGGGTTTTCGAAAAAAAAGAGATAGAGATATGATAAAAAGATTTATTTGGAAAAGATAAGATAGAAGATATGATAAGAGAAGATATAGTTTAAAATTGAGAGGATATGAAAGATTTTTGAAAAAGATAGATTTAGATTTTGAAAAAGATAAAGTGGAGGTTTTGAAAAAGATATTGATGAGTTAAAAAGATAGATTTGTAAAAAATGTTTTGAAAAGAGTTGGATTGAATTTGCAAAGAGGCCTGGTGCTTTATGGATTAAAATACATTTGATATTTTTAGGGTAGGCTTTTTAGAAATTATGGAATTTAGAAATCAAGGTTCTTAACATGTTTATGCAAGAAATCATGTATTGAAGTATGAAAATCAAGATTTAGAATGGAAAAATTTGAATAAAAATGAGTTTTGTCTCCTCCCTGTCATCCTGGCGTTTGAACGCCCAAACACTGCCTATTTTGGGCGTTCAACGCCCAAATGCTGCTCTCCTGGGCGTTCAACGCCCAGCTGCTGCCATTACTGGCGTTCAACGCCCAGTGGGTGCCCATTTCTGGCGTTGAACGCCCAGATTGCTACCATTACTGGCGTTTAACGCCCAGTGGATGCCCATTTTGGGCGTTGAACGCCCAAAATACACTTTTACTGGTGTTTTCTTGCCAGTGACTCTTTTTCTCTGTTTTGTGTGCCGAGTCCTTCTGTAACTATGTGGACTTATACAAATGATTCCTCACCTTAGTGTCAGTGAACTTTATATAAACAAATAAAAATAAAAAATAGGGCAAAATGCTTAGAGGATTGTTACCCATGGCTGGGTTGCCTCCCAGCAAGCGCTTCTTTATTGTCTTTAGCTGGACCTTGCTGAGCTTTTAATCTAGCTTCAGCCTTGAGCATTCTTGCTCAATGTTGCCTTCAAGATAATGCTTGATTCTCTGTCCATTGACAATGAACTTCTTATCAAAATCAATATCTTGAAGCTCCACATAACCATATGGTGATACACTTGTAATCACGTATGGTCCCCTTCACCGGGATTTCAGTTTTCCGGGGAATAGCCTGAGTCTAGAGTTAAACAACAGAACCTTCTGTCCTGGTTCAAAGATTCTAGATGACAGCTTTCTGTCATGCCACTTTTTTTATTTCTCCTTATAAAGCTTGGCATTTTCGAAAGCTGTGAATCTGAATTCCTCTAGCTCATTTAACTGGAGCAATCGTTTTTCTCCTGCTAATTTGGCATCAAAGTTTAAGAATCTAGTTGCCCAGTAGGCCTTATGTTCCAGTTCCACGGGCAGGTGACATGCCTTACCATACACGAGTTGGTATGGAGAGGTCCCTATAGGGGTCTTGAATGCTGTTCTGTAAGCCCACAAAGCATAATCCAAGCTCCGTGCCCAATCCTTTCTACGGGTATTTACTGTCCGTTCCAGGATTCTCTTTAATTCTCTGTTAGAGACTTTAGCTTGCCCATTAGTTTGTGGATGATATGGAGTGGCCACCTTGTGGCGAATCCCATACCGAACCATGGCAGAGTAAAGCTGTTTATTGCAGAAGTGGGTGCCCCCATCACTGATTAGTACTCTAGGGACACCGAACCTGCTAAAGATATGTTTCTGGAGGAACTTCAGCACCGTTTTAGTATCATTGGTGGGTGTGGCAATGGCCTCAACCTATTTTGATACATAATCAACTGCCACCAGAATATAAGTGTTCGAGTATGATGGTGGGAAAGGTCCCATGAAGTCAATTCCCCAAACGTCAAACAACTCAATCTCCAAGATTCCTTGTTGAGGCATGGCATAACCATGAGGTAGATTGCCAGCTCTTTGGCAATGATGAGCCTAGGTTTTGAATCCTGCTTTTTGAGTAGATATTTAAGAGCAGCATGGTCAGTATACACAATCACTTTTGATCCTACTAAGTATGATCTGAACTTGTCAATGGCGTAAACCACTGCAAGTAATTTTTTTTCTGTGGTTGTGTAATTTTTCTGGGCATCATTTAGAATGCGACTGGCATAATAAATGACATGCAGAAGCTTGTCATGCCTCTGTCCCAATACTGCACCAATGGCGTGATCACTGGCATCACACATTAGCTCAAATGGTAACGTCCAGTTTGGTGCAGAAATGACTGGTGCTGAGACCAGCTTAGCTTTCAGCGTTTCAAACGCCTGCAGGCACTCTGTGTCAAACACAAATGGCGTGTCAGCAGCTAGCAGATTGCTTAGAGGTTTTGTGATTTTTGAAAAATCCTGTATAAACCTCCTATAGAATCCTGCATGCCCCAGAAAGCTTCTGATTGCCTTAACATTGGCAGGTGGTGGTAATTTTTCAATTACCTCTATCTTTGCTTGATCTACCTCTATTCCCTTGTTTGAGATTTTATGCCCAAGGACAATCCCCTCAGTCACCATGAAGTGACATTTTTCCCAGTTTAAAACTAGGTTGGTCTCTTGGCATCTTTTCAGAACAAGTTTCAGGTGAGAAGTCATCCATGAAGACTTCCAGAAATTTTTCCACCATATCAGAGAAAATAGAGAGCATGCATCTCTGGAAGGTTGCAGGCGCATTACATAGCCCAAATGGCATCCTTCTATAAGCTAACACTCCAGATGGACATGTGAATGCTGTTTTCTCTTGATCCTGGGGATCTACTGCAATCTGGTTATAGCCTGAGTAGCCATCCAAAAAGCAGTAATAATCATGACCTCCTAGTCTTTCTAGCATCTGGTCTATGAATGGTAAAGGAAAATGATCCTTTCTGGTGGCTGTATTGAGCCTTCTGTAGTCAATAGACATGCGCCACCCTGTAACTGTTCTTGTAGGAACCAGTTCATTTTTTTCATTATGAATCACTGTCATGCCTCCCTTTTTTGGGACGACTTGGATAGGGCTCACCCAGGGGCTATCAGAAATAGGATAAATAATCCCAGCCTCTAGTAATTTGGTGACCTCTTTCTGCACCACTTCTTTCATGGCTGGATTTAGCCGCCTCTGTGGTTGAACCACTGGTTTGGCATTATCCTCCAATAAGATTTTGTGCATGCATCTAGCTGGGCTTATGCCCTTAAGGTCACCTATGGACCAAGAGCTGTCTTGTGTGTCCTTAGCACTTGAAAAAGTGCCTCCTCTTCCTGTGAATTTAAAGCAGAGCTTATAATCACTGGAAAAGTGTCACCTTCTCCCAGAAACGCATATTTCAAGGATGGTGGTAATGGCTTGAGCTCGGGTTTAGGAGGTTTTTCCA
>NC_029788.2:53969504-53972880 GCF_000816755.2 Arachis ipaensis
AGTGGAACCATCAACAAGTTGGAGACATATCCGGGTTGGTTTAACTTCTTCAGTTAAGCCAAGCTTTCTGATAGTGGATGCGGGTATTAGGTTGATGCTTGCCCCAAGATCGCATAAAGCTATCTTGGTGCAATTACCTTCTAATATGCATGGTATTAGAAAACTCCCAGGGTCTTTAAGCTTTTCAGGAAAGCTCTTCAGAATGACTGCACTGCATTCTTCAGTGAGGAGAACTCTTTCTATTTCTCTCCAATCCTTTTTATGACTCAAGATCTCTTTCATGAACTTGGCATAAGAAGGTATTTGTTCAAGTGCTTCTGCAAATGGAATCTTTATTTCAAGATTCCTGAGATAATCTGCAAAGCGAGCAAATTGCTCATCCTGCTCCTCTTTCCGGAGTTTTTGAGGATAAGGTATCTTGGCTTTATATTCTTCAACCGTAGTTGCTGTAGATTTACTGCCTACAGAAGTGGTTGAAGAAGCCTTTTTAGAGGGGTTGTTATCAGCATTTGTGTGTGTTTGATCCCTCACTGAAAATTGAATGCTAGAGTTAGAAACTGGAGTGACGTTAGATGCCAACTCCTTGTCTGTTCCTGGCGTCTGAATGCCAGAATTGTGCCCATTTTGGGCGTTCAGCGCCAGATCCTGCCCATTTTGGGCGTTCAACGCCAGATCCTTGCCCATTTCTGGCGTTGAACGCCAATCCTGCTTTGTTTCTGGCGTTGAACGCCAGTTTTGGCCATGGTCTGGGCGTTCAGCGCCAGCCTTCCACCAATTTTCTGGCGTTTTAGCGCTAGAATTATTTTTCCCTGGGTTCTTATTGTCCTCAGGTGAATCTTGGGTGGTTTGCTCATTTCTTGGCTTTTTGCTGCCTTGAGGTGGGGTATTTAATGTTTTCCCACTTCTTAGTTGAACTGCTTGGCATTCTTCTGTTATTTGCCTTGACAGTTGCTGCTTTGTTTGTTTAAAATGTTCGTCCATATGTATATTAGCCATCCTTGTCTCTTGTAGTCTATCTTTGAATTCGGCTAACTGCTTTGTTAGAAAGTCCAATTGCTGATTGAATTCAGCAGCTTGTTTTACAGGACTGAGTTCAGCAGTTGCTGTTTTAACCTCTTCTTTCATGGAAGGGTCACTGCTTAGGTACAGATGCTGATTCCTGGCAACTGTATCAATGAGCTCTTGAGCCTCTTCAATTGTCTTTCTCATGTGGATAGATCCACCAGTTGAGTAATCTAGAGACATCTGAGCTCCTTCAGCAAGCCCATAATAGAAGATGTCTAACTAAACCCACTCTGAAAACATTTCAGAGGGGCATTTTCGTAGCATCTCTTTGTATCTCTCCCAGTCATCATAAAGAGATTCATTATCTCCTTGTTTAAAGCCTTGGATGTCCAGCCTTAGCTGTGTCATCCATTTTGGTGAAAATAAATAAAAATGAGTGAAAGATTTTTGAAAAAGTGAGAGAGAGGAAGTGGTTAGGAGATTTTGAAAAGGATATGATGATTTTTGAAAAAGGTTTTAAATTTTGAAATAAAAGTCTAAATTTTAGAAATAGATTTCAAAAAAGATGCTTTAAAAGAGAGAGAGAAAAGATATTTTTGAATTTTAAGAAGAGAGAAAAACAATAAGATAGCCCAAGATTTAAAATTTTTAGATCTAATGCTCCTTGTTTTCGAAAATTTTTGGAGGAAAAACACCAAGGAACACCAAACTTAAAAATTTTAAGATCAAGACACAAGGAAAACTCACGAACACTTTGAAGACTCACAAGAACACAAGAACATGAAGGAAGAACACCAAACTTAAAATTTTTAGAAAACCAAACTAAAATTTTTGAAAAACACAGAAAAATCAACAAGAAAACACCAAACTTAAAGTTTGGCACAGGATTTAATAGAGAAATTATTTTTGAAAAATATTTTAAAAAGAAAATAAGGATTCTAAAATTTTAACACGACAATAATAAGAGACTCTAAACAAGAAAAGAAATTTTTCCTAATCTAAGCAACAAAATAAACCGTTAGTTGTCCAAACACGAATAATCCCCGGCAACGGCGCCAAAAACTTGGTGCACGAATCGTGAATCACACTTTTCACAACGCGTACCACTAACCAGCAAGTGCACTGGGTCGTCCAAGTAATACCTTACGTGAGTAAGGGTCGAATCCCACGGGGATTGTTGGTTTGAAGCAATCTATGGTTATCTTGTAATTCTTAGTCAGGAAGTCAATTATATTTATCAGTTGAATTGCGAATAAACAAGAGAGCATGAATTAAAGGTTACTTGTTATGCAGTAATGGAGAATATGTTGGGGTTTTGGAGATACTTTGTGTTCTGAATCTCTGCTTTCCTCTGTCTTCTGATTCATGCATGCACGTCCTCCTATGGCTGGCTTTATGCAAGGGCATCACCGTTGTCAGTGGCTACATCCCCTCCTCCCAGTGAAAATGGTCAACGCACCCTGTCACGGCACGGCTATTCATCTGTCGGTTCTCGATCATGCTGGAATAGGATTAACCCTCCTTTTGCGTCTGTCACTAACGCCCAGCACTCGCGAGTTTGAAGCTCATCTCAGTCAGTCAATCACTGAATCCTACTCGGAATACCACAGACAAGGTTTAGACTTTCCGGATTCTCTTGAATGCCGCCATCATTCTAGCTTACACCACGAAGATTCTGATTAAGGAATCTAAGAGATATTCATTCAATCTGATGTAGAATGGAGGTGGTTGTCAGACACACGTTCATGGATTGAGGAAGGTGATGAGTGTCACTGATCATCACCTTCTCCACAGTTAGGCGCGAATGGATATCTTAGATAGGAACACGCATGTTTGAATGGAAAACAGAAATACTTGCATTAATTCATCGAGACACAGAAGAGCTCCTCACCCCCAACAATGGAGTTTAGAGACTCATGCCGTCAAAGAGTACAAAGTTTAGATCTAAAATGTCATGAGATACAAAATAAGTTTCTAAAAGTTGTTTAAATACTAAACTAGTAGCCTAGGTTTACAGAAATTGAGTAAACCATAACAGATGGTATAGAGATCCACTTCTGAGGCCCACTTGGTGTGTGCTGGGGCTGAGACTTAAGCTAATCACGTGCATAGGGCTGTTTTGGGCATTCAACGCCAGCTTTGGATCCAATTCTGGCGTTGAACTCCAACTCCTAACTTGTTTCTGGCGCTGGACGCCAGACAGCAGCATAGAACTGGCGTTGAACGCCAGTTTACATCATCTATCCTTGAGCAAAGTATGAACTATTATATATTTCTGGAAAGTCCTGGATGTCTATTTTCCAACGCAACTGAAAGCGTGCCATTTTGAGTTCTGTAGCTCCAGAAAATCTACTTTGAGTGCAGGGAGGTC
>NC_029788.2:53973600-53979942 GCF_000816755.2 Arachis ipaensis
TTGCATTAATTCATCGAGACACAGCAGAGCTCCTCACCCCCAACAATGGAGTTTAGAGACTCATTCCGTCAAAAGGTACAAAGTTCATATCTAAAATGTCATGAGATACAAAATAAGTCTCTAAAAGTTGTTTAAATACTAAACTAGTAGCCTAGGTTTACAGAAATTGAGTAAACCATAACAGATGGTATAGAGATCCACTTCTGAGGCCCACTTGGTGTGTGCTGGGGCTGAGACATAAGCAATTCACGTGCATAAGGCCATTTTGGGCATTCAACGCCAGGTTTGGATCCATTTCTGGCGTTGAACTCCAACTTTTAATCCTTTTCTGGCGCTGGACGCCAGAATTGGGCAGAGAACTGGCGTTGAACGCCAGTTTACATCATCTATCCTTGAGCAAAGTATGAACTATTATATATTTCTGGAAAGTCCTGGATGTCTATTTTCCAACGCAACTGAAAGCATGCCATTTCGAGTTCTGTAGCTCCAGAAAATCCACTTTGAGTGCAGGGAGGTCAGAATCCAACAGCATCAGTAGTCCTTTTTCAGCCTGAATCAGATTTTTGCTCAGCTCCCTCAATTTCAGCCAGAAAAATACCTGAAATTACAGAAAAACACACAACTCATAGTAAAGTCCAGAAATATGAATTTTTCCTAAAAACTAATGAAAATAAACTAAAAACTAACTAAAACATACTAAAAGCTATATGATATTAACCCCAAAAAGTGTATAAAATATCCACTCATCATCTGTACTTGGATCTGGGCCAAAAAGGGCTTTAGAATTTGCTGGGGGCGTATTCTGTAATTTCTTGTGCGTGGCCTCCGTCACGCGTCCGCGTGGGTCACGCGGTCGCGTCCTTCGGAGCTTTTCCTTGCCACGCGGTCGCGTCAGTCATGCGACCGCGTCATATGCGTTTTGCTTAAGGCACGCGGTCGCATCAGTCATGCGGCCGCGTCACTGCTGATTCATGCTTGGCACACGATCGCGTCATCCATGCGATCGCATGGGTACCAGTTTCCTTAAAGCTCCGTTTTGCTTTCTCCTTGCATTTTAGTATGTTTCCTTTTTCATCCTTTAAGTCATTCTGCCTTAGAAAATCTGAAACTACTCAACACACTGATCACGGCATCGAATGGAAATAAAGATAATTAAAATAATTAATTTTCAAAGCTTAGGAAACATGTTTTTCACAATATGACATAATAAGGAAGGGAAAGTAAAACCATGCAATTAATGTGAATAAGTAGGTGAAGAAATGTATAAATCACTCAAATTAAGCACAAAAGATCTCATGAAATATGGGTTTATCAACCTCCCCACACTTAAACACTAGCATGTCCTCATGCTAAATCCAAGGTAAATAATTAAGGTTAAAGTGATGGAATGTCATGCAATGGAACCTAATTTAAATGCAACTACCTAATGAGTCATGCAATTCTAATTCATCCACTCATATATAAAGCCTACATGTAGTCAAATTATTTCACATTCTTAAGGAGAGATATATATATACCTATATAGCTAACCCTCAAATAATAAATCAAATGAGATGAGAAAAACTTGCAAGACAATCAGAGATAAATGTTAATGAGCTTTTGAACCCTCACTGGATTTTGTGTTTTCTCTCTAATCACTCAGTGTTTATTGGGTTAATCACTCTATTCTTCTTTTTTATTCTTTCTTTCTATAACCTTGTTTTTCGTCTAACCAATCAACAATTATAGAACATAGTCATACCAAAACTCGTGAGGTCATTAATTAAGGTTGTAATGGGGTCAAGGTAAAGGGTAAGGATATATGTATAAGGCTAAGTGAGCTAATAAGTAAATCCTTAATTAGATTAAGATCTCACCTAACATACATACTTAGTAAAACAATGCTTCTTTACCTATTTTCCCTATTTTCTTACTTTTAATGTCACATGCTCATGTTTCAATTCTTGTTTTTATCCCATGTGCATTGCTTTTTATTTTGCATTGGGGAGTCCTTTTTGTATCCCCTTATTTATGTGCTTGAAAACTAACTTACTTTTTTTTTTTGAATACACATGGTAATTTAAGCACTTTGATTTTCTCATGAACATGCTTCCCAAATTTATTTTATTTCTTTTAACTTTTCTACCTTTTGTTTCTATCATCCATGTTCCCAAAAGGTTTCCTATATTTAACTCTATTAAAGATTTTCTATCTTAAGCTAACCAAGGATTCACTTGGGAATTTTTTTTGTTTTTCTGCTTAAGGCTAGTAATTTGGCTAAATAGAATAAAAGGGGTTTTAATGGGCTCAAGGGGGCTAACAAGGGTGATGTAAAAGGTAGGATAATTTGGGGTAAGTGAGCTAAAATCAAATGATGGCCTCAATCATTATTTTGAGATGTACCTATATTCTATAATCGAACATATAGACTAAAACAAAGTAAAGAACACCGGAATAAGAAGGTTGGAACACACAGGAATAAAAATTATGGTTTGAATGTAACCATACAGTTAAGCTCAAAACTCACACGCTATGTATTCTCTAGCTGAAAAATCATTTATCACTTATGTATGTCATGCATGTTTAGTTAAAAATTCTCATTATTCTCTTAAAAAGTAATTTTAGGGTAGCCTTTGAAGTTTTAATGTTTCTCCTTGATGAAATATTGTCAGTTTAACTACATCATGTAATACTATATATACAAGGTTTTATGGATCTAAATCTATTATGTTCAAGTTCCTAGCTTACTCTTTTTTTTTTATATTTGTCAAATTAAACTAAGCTATAATTAAGCTATCTTATGTAAAAAGGGTAAACTATACTAATTGATCCACTAATAAGTTAGAATTGTAAACTAAACTCAATAACTAAAATAAGCTAAATAACTAAAATATGAACAAAATAAATGCAAAATGCAGAAAATAGAGTAAAATACACAAGTAGCAATGTATAAGTACTCAGAAAATAACAATAAAAGAAAAATAGAAAAATACAGAAAAATATCCAAAATAAAAGAAAAAGTATGTAGTAGTTCACCAAAATAAACGCCAGAGATGGCGACCTCCCCACACTTAAAATGAAGCATCGTCCTTGATGCTCAATCAAGCCGGGTGTGAAGGAGTGTCATCACTGGTAGGGATGGTAGCTGGGGTCTCTGTGGCGGTGGTGGGCTGAGAGTCTGGCTGCTGTAGAGGGGAGACTGACTGGATCGGGATCTTCGGATCTGCAGCCTCAATCTGGGGCATGACCTCCTGATCTTCCTGCAGTCCACTGCTGGTGGTCGCTCATTGGCATCCTCCCAAGGCACATCAGCCTGACGGCCTAGCCGTGTAACCAGGTAAGGAAAGGGGAGGTGCCTCGAACGTGGGCCCTGGCCATATAATGCCGGATAAAACGAGGCAGATAAATGTCCTTACCCTCCAGCACACACCAAAGGAGGGTAATCATGGTAGCCGGGATCTCCGTCTCGTGAGTACTCGGCATCACAAAATTACTTAAGATCTGATGCCATAGCCGAGCCTCATCATTTAAGTACACTCTCTTGATCCCTCTAGGCATAGTGGTGTTCTGACCCATCTCCCAAGGAACAGCAGGGTCGAGAGCTATCCTTGCCTTCACAGTATCCTAGTCAAACTGAATCTGGCCCATGTTTTCCTTAGCCTGTGCAAAACCATCTGGCTGATCGGACTTGGCTGGGAGCTGGAGAATGGTCTCTATGGCCTCCTCAGTGACCAGAATTTGCTTTCCCCTCAAGTTCACTGCATCTAGGGTAGTAAGGTAGTAGTTGCAATAGAATTCCCGGACCCAAGATGCATTGACCTCTGTCAGTGATCTCTCCAGAAAGAACCAGCCCCTTTGCTTGATTTGCTCAGTAGTGTATTGCTGGAGGGCTTCTGGAATCTTCAAGGTACGTTCCAGGTATAGATTTCTGGAGTTTGCAAAAGTCGGGTACTTCAGCTCACAGTACCGGTTTGTAAATTTTATAGGATCAGTCGAAGGGAGCAGCTGGTCAGCTTTTTCCTACTGTGTGAAATTCTTCTCCCGCCATGAGGAATCGTGCATTAGAGAAATGATGGACTGGGAGGAATCTCCTCTCTTACGCTTGCCAGTAGGCTTGCCTTTAACTTTCCTCTGTGAGGAAGACATCTTGAAAAACATAAAACCAGGAAGGGATAAAAAAATAGGAAAGCAAATAGGCAATTTAAACAAAGGAAACTCAAAGCGGTAAGGGAGGAATAGAATAAGGAAAATGAGTATATGAAATGTGATTGAATTTATGTTAAATGGAAAAAAATAAGTAATATGCCATGGTTAGAAAGTTAGAGGAAAGTGAAAATAATCAGAAAAGAGATCAAAAGGGTTAGTATGGTTAGGATTTGAAAAAGAAATTAGTAAATTAAAATTAGTGAGTTAGGAAGGTAAGTGGCATAGAAAAATTCCACATAACAAGGATTCACAGGTAAGAATAGAAATACTCATAATTGAATAAAGAAAACAGGGTGATGCTGATTCGAATAGAAATAAAGAAATCAGAAATTGGAATCAGTGAATCACAAATGCATGTTATGAACCAAGAAAGCAAAAGAGGATAAGAAAGTGGCCCTTAGCATTCATGAAATGGTTTGGGGGAAGAAGAGTAAAACAGAGTTGCCAAACCAAAACAAGAATGAAAACAATTTTCAAAAAATTTGGGCAGCATTCCGGCTAAAATTGGACTGTCCCGGAAAATAAACAGAAATCAGATCAGTTCATATGAATTAAAAGAAAGCAAGCTGCATGTACATAGATATAAAATAAACAGAAAAACTTAATGTAAATAGCAGCAACTTACAAGAAAGCAGCATATGAATCATGATTATAGCAGCAACAGATTTGCACATAGGATAAAACAGAAGTAAGAATAGTGCAAGTAAACAGGCCTAGATCCACTAACCACAGCCTAAGCTACCTAACAACCTAAAAATCCACTATAACATGCAAGTCTAGCTATCCTAATTATGAACATAAATGGAATAAAAAATACAGAAAAGTGACGAACGGATAAAAAGGTTGCGTGTTGCGGAACCTGGTAAGCGGAAGGGGTGGAACAGGGAAGAAGGTGGTTGCGGCAGCGTCCAGCGTGGCTGGGGGGGTTATATTTTCGAATCCACGCGGCCGCGTGGGGCACGCGGTCGCGTGGTTGGGACGAGAATGGGAGTGACGCGATCGCGTGGGGTGCGCGATCGCATGAGAGGGGGAAAGAAGGGTGACGCGATTGCATGGGTCGCGCGATCGCATTGCTGGAAGTTGTGCTAAACGCACGACTCCAGCGCCGTTTTAGCGCAACTCTCTGTCTCCTTTTGGGGTGATGTGCAATCCATGCGACGTGATCGCGTTGCTCACGCGGTCGCGTGGGATTGGTATTGGGTAAGTGACGCGATCGCATGGGGCAAGCGATCGCGTGGGCTAATTTGTGCGAAACGCAAAAGGGCCGCACGATTCCAGCCCAACTTTCTGTTCGTTGGATCCTTACGCCGATATATATATATCACGTGGCCGGGTTGGTCACGCGGTCGCATGGGTGGTGTTTTTCGCGATATGACGTGATCGCATGGGGCATGCGGTCGCGTCGTGCAACCCTTTTTTTTTTTAAACTGAAAAATGCAGGATGCAGTGATGGACATGAATGCTATGCATGATTCCAGGTTTAATAAATTAAAATTAAAAAGGAAAAATGAAAGCAATTAACAGGAAATAAGTTGAAAAAGAGGCGACCATACCATGGTGGGTTGTCTCCCACCTAGCACTTTTAGTTAAAGTCCTTAAGTTGGACATTGGAAGAGTATCCTGTTATGGTGGCTTATGTTTAAATTCGTCCAAAAATCTCCACCAGTGCTTGGAATGCCAATAGCCTCCGGGGTCCCAAACTAGGCCTGTAAAGCTTCTGAGCAGCTTCAAACAAATTTTTAGGCTCCTGGGGTAACAAATGTTAGAATAAACCTCAGGATTCCAAGCCTTGCGTTTAAATCCGCCTCCGTCTTGGTCTACATGTCTCCATCCGGGCGGCTTAAAAGGTAGAATCTCACCGTGGTGACCAAACGTTCTCTGTGATCCATGCAATTGAGCATGATACCAATCCGTGTACTTCGAGGTGAAGCGTGGAACCTTATTGAACCTGGTGCACCAGCTCTGAATACCAGCCATTTCCCTCTTACTCTTAAAGCCGCAGAGAGCTCTAAGTTGGCCATCTGTTTCAAGCAAACCATATTCAAGTGAATATGTAAAATTATAAGTTAAGGATTGTACCCACTTGAAGCTTGTATTGGGTAGTAATGGCCTTGGGATAGGTGTTTTTGGTGGTTCTGCAAGTTCCGTTTCCTTGTG
>NC_029788.2:53980015-53980535 GCF_000816755.2 Arachis ipaensis
TGGAGTTTTCCTCAATTCTGGATTCCCAAGGAAGTTCAGCATCGCCTAGATCTTCAACCAACTCTTCTTCTTGAACAATGATAGCTTCTTCCACTTGTTCTAGTACGAATTCATTCTCTGTCTTGTCCACTTGAGTCTCTAGTATTTCTTTCATGCTACGCTCTTCATCGGGCTGTCCACATGGGGCTGTGGTTGATCCTTGTATATTTGAGCGCCTAGTGTCCCATTGAATTAGTGCTTGCTCCAGTTGTTGAATGGTTGTTTGAAATTTAATTACTGTTTCCTTTAGGCGATCCTTTGCTTTGCGGTTTACCAAACATGGACATGATACAAAGGAAAGTGGAGATGTGTTGAGTTACTAAATTCTTAACCAGAACCAAAAGGGGAAAAGTAAAATTGCTGGAATGATAAAGAGGTCCTTAGATGGGACGCAATGGTAACTTAAATCAAAGAGAACAATCATAAACTGAAAATACCTCAATTATCATTAATTCAAATAACAGTCTGTAACATGAGAGAA
>NC_029788.2:53981171-53991232 GCF_000816755.2 Arachis ipaensis
TGGTCTATGCTGTTTGTACTTGGATCTGGGCCAAAAAGGGCTTCAGAAATCGCTGGGGCTGCATTCTATAAATTCTGATACGTGGCCTCTGTCACGCGTCCGTGTGGGTCACGCGGTCGCGTCATTCGGAGCTTTTCCTTGCCACGCGGTCGCGTCAGTCATGCAACCGCGTCATATGCGTTATGCTTAAGGCGCGCGGTCGCGTCAGTCATGCGGCCGCGTCGCTGCTGATTCGTGAATGGCACGCGATCGCGTCATCCATGCGATCGCGTGGGTACCAGTTTCCTTAAAGCTCCGTTTTGCTTTCTCCTTGCATTTTAGTATGTTTCCTTTTTCATCCTTTAAGTCATTCTGCCTTAGAAAATCTGAAACTACTCAACACACTGATCACGGCATCGAATGGAAATAAAGGTAATTAAAATAATTAATTTTCACAGCTTAGGAAACATGTTTTTCACAATATGACATAATAAGGAAGGGAAAGTAAAACCATGCAATTAATGTGAATAAGTAGGTGAATGATTGTATAAATCACTCAAATTAAGCACAAAAGATCTCATGAAATATGGGTTAGTTTATCAGTGTGCCTAGAGAAGATGCACAGAAGATCTTATGGCATTGCCATGGATCACAATATGGAGGACATTTCGGAGGTGAGCGAACAGCCACAAAAGTTCTCCAATATGGCTTCTACTTGTCTACTCTATATAGAGACTCCCGAGAGTTTGTACGTAACTGTGACAGTTGCCAGAGAGCTGGTAATCTACCTCACGGTTATGCCATGCCTCAGCAAGAGATCTTAGAGATTGAGTTGTTTGATGTATGGGGTATTGACTTTATGGGACCTTTTCCACCATCATATTCAAACACTTATATTCTGGTGGCAGTAGACTATGTATCACTAATGATACTAAGATAGTGATGAAGTTCCTCTAGAAGCCTATCTTCAGGAGGTTCGGTGTCCCTAGGATACTGATCAGTGATGGAGGCACTCATTTCTACAAAATCAGCTTGACTCTGCTCTGGTCCAATATGGAATTAACCACAAAGTGGTGACTCCATATCATCCACAGAAAAATGGGCAGGCTAAATTCTCAAATAGAGAACTAAAATGAATCGTAGAACGGACTGTAAGTACCCATAGAAGGGATTGGGCAAAAAGTCTGGATGATGCTCTGTGGGCATACAGAACAGCATTCAAGATCCATATAGGGACCTCTCCATATCAGCTCGTATATGGAAAAGCCTGTCATTTGCCAGTAGAACTGGAACATAAAGCCTACTGGGCAACCAGATTCCTTAACCTTGATGCTAAGGTAGTTGGAGAGAAAAGATTACTCTAGTTGAATGAGCTGGAGGAGTTCAGACTCAATGGTTGCGAAAATGCTAAAATTTACAAAGAGAAAGCAAAAAGATGGTTCTACAGTTTAACTGTAGTCTCAGATTGTTCCCTGGGAAATTAAAATCCCGGTGGAGGGGACCATATGTGATTACAAGTGTGTCACCATATGGATATGTAGAGCTTTAGGATATTGACTCTGACAAAAAATTCATTGTTAATGGATAGAGAATCAAACATTACCTTGAAAGCAATGTTGAGCAAGAGTGCTCAAAACTGAGACTAAATTAAAAGCTCAGTACAAGTCCAGCTAAAGACAATAAAGAAGCACTTGCTAGGAGGCAACCCAGCTATTATCAAAAAATTAGATGTTTATAACAATTATATAAGTCTATTTAATTTTTTTATTCATGTTAGTTAATACATTTTAGTGAATAAGTCAGGAAAATAGAGGTTCAGGACATAAAGCAGAGGAATCACAGAGAAAAATGGCTTACTGGCGTTAAAATGCCAGTAAAGGAGCATTTTGGACGTTAAACGCAAGAATGGCTACCATTCTGGGCGATTAACGCTAGAAAGGGTATCATTCTGGGGGTTAAACGCCAGAATGGGCAGCATTCTGGGCTTTTAACGCCAGAAACAGCAGCATCCAGGGCATTCAGAAAAAAGCCCAGTACAAAGGATTCCTGGCATTTAACGCCAGCCAGGGTACCTGGGTGGGCGTTAAACGCCCAAAATGGCCACCAGATGGGCGTTAAACGCTAGAATGACTATCATGTTTTAATTCATAATTTTCTGCATAAAAATGTTACAAATATGCATCTTTCAATTTCCTATTTCAAAAATTAATAATATTATAAATTCTTTTCAATGCCTTTTTAAAATGTTTTTAAAAGAAAAACACATTTACCTTTTCAATTTCTTTCCAAATCTTTTTAATTCATCCATCTTATCTTTTATTTCTTAGGTGCATTAATAATTAATTCAGATTTAACTTCCTCATATCTTTTTCAAATCTTTCATATTTTACAAATTGTATCTTTTATCAATCATATCTTCTTATCTTATCTTTTTCAAAAATAATTCAAAACCCATTCCCTCCCTCCCTTTTAAATACACATTCGGCCAACCCCTCTTCACCCTTTATTCGAATCCTTCTCTCCGGCTATTCATCTTCATTCTTTTTATTTTTGCTTGAGGACAAGCAAATCTCTAAGTTTGGTGTGCTTTTCGTGATCCCTGAGCTAAAACAAACGAATCTCATGGCTCCCAAAGAAAGACAAACCACTTAAAGAGGCAAGAAAGAAACCAATCCAAAGCCACTGTGGATGCATGAGAATTTATGCACCAAAGAATACGTAGACCATTACTTCAAAATTGTGTGCAGAAGATCAGTGATCCTGGAAGTTAGGTTCAATCTGGAAGAAGATGAATACCCAGAGATCCAAGAACAGATTCGAAACAGGGGCTGTGAAGTCCTGGCTAATCCTGAGATACATGTTGGAAGAAATATGATCCAGGAATTCTATGTAAATCTGTGGATGACGGATAAGCAAAGATTAGATGGAACTGCTTTCTACTCCTTTCGGACCATGGTCAGAGGGAAGATTATTTACTTCCACTTTGACAAGGTTAGAGAAGTTCTCAAGCTTCCTCAACTACAAGATGATCCAGAATCCTTTAATAGGAGAATGGCCAAAGATAAAAGGCTAGATCAAGTTCTAGAGGACATATGCCTCCCTGGAACCGAGTGGATTACCAATACAAAAGGTGTCCCAAACTAGCTAAAGAGAGGAGATCTCAAACCAGTTGCTAGAGGTTGGCTGGATTTCATTGGGGGTTCTATACTTCCAACCAGCAACCGTTCTGAAGTCACTGTCAAGAGAGCAGTAATGATTCACTGTATTATGCTGGGGAAAGAAGTAGAGATTCCTCAGCTGATTCCTGGTGAAATTTACATATTTGCAAACAAGGAATCCACTGATGCTAAATTGGCTTACCCAAGCTTGATTAGTCTGTTATGTAAAGATGCGGGGGTACAGATAGGCGTGGATGAATTTATCCCAGTTGAATGCCCAATCACCAAAAAGGTGATGGATGGACCTCAAGTTCAAGAAAACCCCATCAAAAGGAGGGCGCATGAGCTCCTCCCAGAAATTCCTCAATTTGAACATTGGGACCGCTTAGAAGCATCTGTCACCAAGCTGCAAGAAGCTATGGATCAACTCAAAGAAGAGCAGCAGAATCAAAACAGCATACTCTGCAAACTGCTCAAAGAACAAGAGAAACAAGGGCGTGAGATACATGAGCTAAAGTGCCAGAAGCTGCCCCTTGAAGAGCTAGACGTCCCATAGATTGAAGGAGCAAGTATCTCTCAAAATAAAGGTTGTTGAGTCCTAACTCTGTGATAACTTTTGTTATTAGAGACCTATTTTAAGAGTTACATGAGCATTAGTGTTAAAGTCGTTTATTTTTATGTCTATAATTTCCTTTCTTTTATTGTTATTTTTCTGCTTTTATGTTTAGTTTCTGTCTTGTTTTATCTTTATTACATGATTATTAGTGTTTAGAGTCTATATCTTAAAGCTATGAATGATTTCATGAATCTCTCACCTTTCTTAAATGAAAAAAAAATATTTTTATTTGCAGAAGAATAAGAAGTGCATAATTGCGAAATTTATCTTGAAATTAGTCTAATTATTTTGATGTGGTGGCAATACCTTTTGTTTTCTGAATGAATGCTTGAACATTGCATATTTTTTATAGTGAAGTTTATGAATGTTAAAATTGTTGGATCTTGAAAGAATAATGAAAAAGGAGAAATGTTATTGATAATCTAAAAAATCATAAAATTAATTCTTGAAGCAAGAAAAAGTAGTGAAACAAAAAGCTTGCGAAAAAAATAGAAAAAGCAAGCAAAAAAAGACAATAGCCCTTTAAACCAAAAGGCAATGGTAAAAAGGATCCAAGGCTTTGAGCATTAATGGGTAGGAGGGCCCAAGGGAATAAAATTCTAGCCTAAGTGGCTAAATCAAGCTGTCCCTAACCATGTGCTTGTGTCATGAAGGTCCAAGTGAAAAGCTTGAGACTGAGTGGTTAAAGTCATGGTCCAAAGCAAAAAGAGTGTGCTTAAGTGCTCTAGGCACCTCTAACTTGGGACTCTAGGAAAGCTGAGTCACAATCTGAAAAGGTTCACCCAGTTATGTGTTTGTGGCATTTATGTATCTGGTGGTAATACTGGAAAACAAAATGCTTAGGGTCACGGCCAAGACTCATAAAGTAGTTGTGTTCAAGAATCAACATACTAAACTAAGAAAATCAATAACACTATCTGAATTCTGAGTTCCTATGGGTGCCAATCATTCTGAACTTCAAACGATAAAGTGAGATGCTAAAACTCTTCAGAAGCAAAAATGCTACTAGTCCCACTCATCTAATTGGAAGTAATCTTCATTGATATTTTTGAAATTTATTGTATATTTTCTTTTTTTTACCCTATTTTGTTTTTAGTTGCTTGGGAACAACCAACAATTTAAGTTTGGTGTTGTGATGAGCGGATAATTTTTGTTTTTAGTATGTTTTAGTTACCTTTTATTATATTTTTATTAGTTTTTATGCAAAAATTACATTTATGGACTTTACTATGAGTTTTTGTATTTTTTTATAATTTCAGGTATTTTCTGGCTGAAATTGAGGGACCTGAGCAAAAATCTGATTCAGAGGCCGAGAAAGGACGGCAGATGCTGTTGGATTCTGACCCTCCTACACTCGAAGTGGATTTTCTGGAGCTAAAAATTCCCAATTGGCGCACTCTCAATTGCGTTGGAAAGTAGACATCTTGGGCTTTCCATCAATATATAATAGTTTATGCTTTGACTGAGATTTAATAGCCCAAACTGGCGTTAAACGCCAGCTAGAGACCCTTTTCTGGAGTAAAACACCAGAACTAGCACCAAAACTGGAGTTAAACGCCCAAACTGGCACCTAAGATAGAGTTTAACTCTAAGAATGGTCTATGCACGTGAAAGCTTCAATGCTCAGCCCAAGCACACACCAAGTGGACCCCGGAAAGTGGATTTCTGCACTATCTGCACTTAGTTATTCAATTTCTGTAAACCTAAGTTACTAGTTTAGTATAAAAACTACTTTTAGAGATTCATTTTGCAACTCATGACATTTTACATCTGATATCGTAGTTTCTACGGCATGAGTCTCTAAACCCCTTAGGTGGGGGTGAGGAGCTCTGCTGTGTCTCAATGGATTAATGCAATTACTATTGTTTTCTATTCAATCACGCATGATTCTGTTCTAAGATACTCACTCGTACTTCAATATAGAGAATATGATGATCCGTGACACTCATCATCATTCTCAAATTTATGAACGCGTGCTTGACAACTATTCCCATTCTACCTGAGCTCAACGTAGTCATTGGGCGACAGCTTGAGTGCGTATCTCTTGGGTCTCTAATCCACAGACCGAGTTCGTGAGATTAGAACCTTTGTGGTAGAGGCTAGAACCAATTAGCAGCATTCCTGAGATCCGAAAAGTCTAAACCTTGTCTGTGGTATTCCGAGTAGGATCTGGAACGGGATGACTGTGACGAGCTTCAAACCCATGAATGCTGGGCACAGTGACAGTGTGCAAAAGGATAGAGAGATCCTATTCCGACACAAGTGAGAACCGAGAGATGATTAGCCGTGCGGTAGCTGTACCTGGTATTTTTATCCGAGACGAGAGATCCGACAGTTAATTAGCCGTACAGAAATCGTGCGTGTTTGTAGAAGAAGACAGTAGAAAAGCAGAGATTCAGACGACAGAGCATCTCTGGAACCTCAACCTGTTCCTTATTACTGAATCACAAGTACCATTTATTTCATGTTATTTACATTTCATAAACAAAATAACTTTTATCATTAATCTCCTGACTAAGATTTACAAGATAACCATAGCTTACTTTAAGCCGACAATCTCCGTGGGATCGACCCTTACTCACGGAAGGTATTACTTGGACGACCCAGTGCACTTGCTGGTTAGTTGTGCAGAGTTGCAAAGGTGTGATTGTAATTTCGTGCACCAATGACACTTTTGGAGATCCATGCGAACGCACGCATGGCGCGCATGCGTGGAAGGAGGATCAGCGTTCACCAGCAAGGAACGCTATGTTCAATTTGAATGAACGCCTGCGATACCTTCAGAATTTGAATTTGAATTTGGTCACCGACGCGCACAGGTGCATGACGCACACGCGTCGATGTGACGATAGTGGTGGTTGGTGCAAACACGTACATGATGCTGGAGCGCAGAAGTGACAATTGGCCATTGATGAGAGGACTTTTGTGTGGCTTAGAAATTCACAAATGAAGTCTCGTTGCAACTATATTTTCTAAACCAACAATAATCCTTTCATACAAAAGATTGTTTGTCACAAGTGACAAACCCCTAAATTTATAAACCGAAGTATTGAATCTCGGGTCATTCTCCCTAGGAATTGCAATAAAGTGTCTTGTTATTGGTTATGAGTTATATTTGGGGTTTTAGAGATTTTAGACAAGAAACATAAATTGCAAAGAAAATAAACTAACAACTAACAAAACTCCTGGCAAGGTATGAGAACTAGAAGTCCTATCCTAGTTATCCTCCTCAATTGTGACCACAAATTATCCATTGCTACCACTTAGTTAACCTCTAACCATGGAGGAAAGTCAAGTGGATGAATCAACTTGTTTCCACAAGTCCTAGCCAACTCCCAAGGGAAAGACTAGCTTTAGTGGTATCCAAATCAATTTGCAACTTCTAATTATCAATCAACAAAGGAATTAGATAACTCAAGCGTCACTAATTACTCTAACTAGGTCAAGAGGAACAAAATCTCTACTAAAATCCAACCAAGAATTTTATCAAACACTTGGAAGGAATAAAAGGAAAGCATAGTAAAAAGTGCAAGGAAAGTAAATCTATACTACTCAATTGCAAGAAATCAAACAACAACAAATCAAATGAACAATAAAGGAACATGAAAACATAAATTGCATTGAAATGAAAATAGAAGAAACAAAACTGCATGAACATAAAAGTAAAGGATTACAAGAATTAAATGCAAAACTAGAGAGAGGAGAAGTAGAAGAAGAAGAATTGATAAAGGATCAGTAAATCAAAGCATGAAATTAAATTAGATCTAAGAAATTCTAATCTAGATCTAAAACCTACTCCTAATCCTAGAGAGAAGTGAGAGCTTCTCTCTCTAAAACTAACTTTCCTTCCAAAAATTAAACTAAACTAAACTACTGTGTGAAAGTATGTAAAAGTATGATGATTCCGCTTCAATCCTTGGCTTAATTAGCATCAGAAATGAGTTGGATTGGGCCCACAAGGCTTTAGAATTCGCTGGCCACGTATTGCTTTAACTGGATCATATGGCAGCAACGACGTGTGCACATACAGTGCACGTACGCGTTACCATACATGTAGAAACTATGGCAAATCTTATATCATTTTGAAGCCCCAGAGGTTAGCTTTCCAATGCAACTAGAACCGCATCATTTGGACCTCTGCAGCTCAAGTTATGGTCGTTTAAGTGCAAAGAGGTCGGCTTGACAGCTTTTGCAATTCCTTCATTTCTTCCTGAGTTCTCCATTTTTACATGCTTTTCCTTCAGTCCCTTGATCCAATCTTTGCCTCCTAAATCTGAAATCACTTAGCAAACATATCAAGGCATCTAATAGAATCAAAGGTAAGTTAAGATTAAACAATTAAGGACTTAAAAAGCATGTTTTCACTCTTAAGCACAATTAAAGGAGACTTTAGAAAACCATGCTATTTCATTGGATAAATGGGAGAAACGTTGACAAAACCCTCTAAATCTAACACAAGATAAACCCTAAATATAGAATTTATCAGCCATCTACACGCACGCGCAAAGGACGCGCACGCATGAGGAGCGTTCATGGCGCAAACGTAGCGTTCAGTTAATGAATGCTGCCAAGGGACACACACGCGTGTATGGTACGCGCAAGCATGGTTGAGGCTGAAGATAGTGTTAACGCGCACGCTTATGTTACGCGTACGCGTCGATGGTACAACAATGCCAGGAACACAAACGCGCATAGGACGCGCATGCGTCGGTGAATGAACGCAGCGTTCACTTTAAGAACGCTACGTTCTCCTGAAGCATGCTCCCAACCACACCAACTAAGGACCCATTCTGATTTGTGTCAACCAAGGCCAGAAAGCCCAATCCAAGAACTTGATGATTGAATTAGAAAGTGTATAAATAGAGAAAAATTTGATTTCATTAAGGGACCTTGTTTTCAGACCTTCCTCTTTTTGCAATTTTAGAAGTTTTTAGAATTTGGATCTGATTTTGTTTTTCTTTCTGTCTTCATTTTCTGCATTTTCTTTTTCTGTTTTGTGCTAGTGCAATGATGAACTAAACCCTAATTTCATTAGGGGGAGGAGCTCTTTTTTAATTCCAATGAATCAATTAAATTCTTCTTCTTCCCAATTCAATTGTGTAGCTATTGTGTATCTTTGATGCACGGAAAATTTGTCTCGCAACAAATCTCCCTTCGGCAAGTGTTACGAATTTGTCGTCAAGTAAAAACTCACAATAGAGTGAGGTCGAATCCCACAGGGATTGATTGATCAAGCAACTTTAATTAGAAGAATGTTCTAGTTGAGCGAATCCAGAATTTGGGTTGAGAGTTGCAGAAAATAAAATAGCGGGAATGTAAATAACAGAAAAGTAAATGCTAGAATTAAAGAACTGGAAGTAAATGACTGAAAATAAATTGCAGAATTGTAAATGGGAATGGGGGATTTGCTCATAAAAGTAAATGGCAGAAATTAAAGAGAATGGGTAAGATGAGAGATAGGGAGTTCATTGGGCTTAGGAGATGTTGCAATTCTCCGGATCAAGTTCATTTTCATCTCTTCCTCAATCAATGCACTCATTGATCTCCTTGGCAATCTTAATTGATTGAATTACAATTTCTTGCAATTCAATCTCTCAAGTCTTGATCAATAGCAAATTCCTTGGTCAATTGCTCATGAGAAGAGATGAAGTATGGTCACTGATTATACCACATGCATTTCCCAAATCAAGTATTGAGAGGGTTATAGTCACATACCCATCTAAACCTAATTTGGTCCAGCATGAGAAAGCATTTCTAGCTTGATCTCTTCATTCCTCTTTCAAGGTTCAAAAGAGATCCAAGTTTGAATAGCTTCTTTTCCAAGATAACTACTCAATTAGATGAAGATCGAAAGCTTTCAAGTAACATCAAGAGAAAAGATAGAAGAAGAATAATGAAAATTAGTATTGATCCATCAAATTACAACAGAGCTCCCTAACCTAATGAAAGGGGTTTAGTTGTTCATAGCTCTAGAAAATGAAAACAAAGATGGAGAATACATCATAAAACTAGAAATTGCAGAGAAGGTAAACTACAGAGAGTGGTTCTCTTTTTCCAACTTCCCGAACTCCTTAACAATTCAAAGCTACTCCTATATATACTACTTCTCTCAGCTTCTAGTTGGCTCTTCAAGTCTTGGGCCTTTGGATCTTGATTTTGAAGCAGTTCTCTTCTTCATTTGGGCTTGGCTTTACTTGCAGAGAGAAAATGTGAAGTGGGAAGAGACTTTAGCTCAGGACGTTAGGGGTGTTAACGTTTAGTGAAAATATAAGTTCGAGAACGTTAGTGACAATCAGCTTTCTCACTAA
>NC_029788.2:53991286-53994556 GCF_000816755.2 Arachis ipaensis
TTATCATGTCTTAAAACACTCACTTTGCTTACATCCCATGAGACTTTTATTCATTGATCCCTTTATTGTCATTTCAGAGCTCATTGGTGTTCTTAGGCTAAGTGCTCTGTAAGGGGGCAACTTTTAAGATAAGCTTTCAGCCAACACTCTCGAACCAGTTGGTTCAAGGTGCTAGGTGTTGAAGCACCCCTAAGGACTTACTCCCTCAAGTCTCTCCCCCATACATACACACCACAGGCATATAGTTCATTTATTTTCCTTCTTGAGACCTTGTTGGGAATGGTCCCATGAAATCTATTCCCCACACATCAAATAGTTCCAGTTCCAAGATGAAATTTTGTGGCATGGCGTTTCTTTTGGGCAAGTTTCCAGATCTTTGACATTCATTGCAGCTTTTTACTAGTTCCTTGGCATCCTTGAAAAGGGTGGGCCAAAGGAATCCGCTTTGTAACACCTTTGCTGCAGTTCTGTCCCCTCCAAAGTGCCCGCCATAACATGAACCGTGGCAATTCCACAGGACTTCTCTTCCTTCTTCTTCCAAAACACATCTTCTAAGGATTCCATCTGAACATTTCTTGAAGAGATATGGCTCGTCCCAGACAAAGAATTTTGCATTATTCATGAGCTTCCTTTTTTGATGTTTATTGATCCCTGGGGGTAATGCCCCAGTTGCCTTGAGATTTGCAATATCTGCAAACCATGGTGCTTTGTGAACTGTCATCAACTGCTCATCAGTGAAGAGCTCGTTCACATTTGTATCATTTCCTCCACCTTGATCATGAGGGATTCTGGATAGGTGATCTGCCACCTTGTTCTCCACTCCTTTCTTGTCTCTGATTTCAATATCAAATTCCTGCAATAGTAAGATCCACCTTATTAGTCTTGGCTTTGATTCTTGCTTGGCAAACAAATATTTAAGTGCTTTGTGATCTGTAAAGACAATCACTTTAGCACCAATGAGGTATGATCTAATTTGTCAAATGCAAAAACTATTTCTAGCAACTCCTTTTCAGTAGTGGTATAAATTTTTTTAGTTTCATTAAGGACTTTGCTAGCATAGTATATCACACGAACTAAGTTATCTTTCCTTTGTCCTAACACTGCCCCAACTGCAAAATCAGATGCATCACACATCAATTCAAGTGGTAGGTTCCAATCAGGTGGGGAAATGATAGGAGCAGAGGATAACCTCATTTTCAAATGTGCAAATGCTAGCATGCATGTTTCATCAAAGATAAATGGTGTATCAGATACAAGGAGATTGCTTAAGGGCTTGGCTATCTTTGAAAAATCTTTAATGAACCTTCTGTAAAAACCAGCATGCCCTAAAAAACTCCGAATTGCCTTGACATCACTGGGTGGGGGTAGTTTTTCAATAAGTTCTTCTTTAGCTCTATCAACCTCAATGCCTTGGTGAAAGACCTTGTGACCAAGGACTATTCCTCCTGTCACCATGAAGTGGCATTTTTCCCAGTTCAAGACCAAATTGGTCTCTTGGCATCTTTTCAATACCAAGGCGAGGTGATGTAGGCAACTAGGAAAGGAATCTCCGAATACCGAGAAATCATCCATAAAAACTTCAATGAATTTTTCTATCATATCTGAAAAGATAGAAAGCATGCAGTGTTGGAAAGTTGCAGGGGCATTACATAACCCAAATGGCATGCGCTTATAGGCAAACACTCCATACGGACAAGTAAATGAGGTTTTCTCTTGGTCTCTAGGATCAACCACTATTTGGTTATATCCTGAATAACCGTAGAGAAAATAACAATATGCGTGCCCTGCAAGTCTTTCCAACATCTGATCCATGAATGGAAGGGGAAAATGGTCTTTTCGTGTAGCCTCATTGAGTTTTCTGTAGTCTATGCGCATCCGCCATCATGTGATAGTCCTTGTAGGTATGAGCTCATTCTTCTCATTGGTAACCACAGTGATTCCTCCTTTATTGGGCACAACATGCATGGGGCTAACCCAAGGGCCGTCCGAAATTAGGTATATGACCCCTCCTTGCCAAAGCTTCATAACCTCTTTCTGCACCACTTCCTTCTTGATTGGGTTCAGCCTTCTTTGGGATTGAATGGATGGCTTGGCATCATCTTCCAACACTATTTTATGCATGCATATGGCTGAACTGATTCCCTTCAAGTCAGCAAGGGTCCATCCAATGGCATCCTTATGCTCCCGCAGCACCTTGAGTAGCTCGTCCTCTTGATCTTGACTGAGGGATGAATTTATGATCACTGGGTAGTTTTTATTTTCTCCTAGATATGCATATTTGAGAGTGGGTGGCAGTTCTTTGAGTTCAAGTTTGGATGCTTCTGACTTTTCGTTCCCTTCCTTTAGTGCATTTGGTATATGTATTTCTGCTGTGGCCACCTCTTCACTTGATTCAGATTCTTCCTCCACCAATCTCTCGTCCTCTTCAGGTTCTTCTTCTTCAAAATTCTCCTGCACTTCATCCATCATAGCTACTGACATCAAATTGATGCTGGCCCCTAAGTCACAAAGAGCCTTCTCTACTGTGATTTCTCCTATAATACAAGGGATCTGAAAACTCCTAGGATCCTTCAATTTCTGGGGTAGTTTATGCTGAATGATAGCACTACACTCTTCGGTTAGTATCACAATCTCATTGTTCTTCCAGCTTCTCTTCTTAGTCATTAGCTCCTTCAAAAACTTGGCATAGAGTGGCATTTGTTCTATGGCTTCAGCAAAGGGTATGTTGATTTGTAGTTTCTTGAAGATTTCCAAAAATCTCAAGAACTGGTTGTCATCTTCCTTTTTCTTCAATAGCTGGGGATATGGGGCTCTTGAGATGTTCAGTTGTGGCATCCCTTTTTCTTTCTGCGGACTTGGCGTGGGAGATTGAACTCCATCTTGCTTTTCCCCCTTTTCATTTGAGCTTTCTTCTTGTGGTTTTTGGGGCAGTTCCTTCAGTTCCTTCCCACTCCTAAGTGTGATAGCTTGACACTCCTCCCTTTTGCTTGAATTGGCATCATAGCAAAGGTTGTGGTTCGGAAGCTGCTTAAATAGATAGCTGATTTGTGTCTCCAGTTTCTTGATGGCAGCATTTTGATTCTGCATATTTGACTGCACTTCCTCTCTGAATGCTTTACTGTTTCGAATGTCTTTGCATACTCCTACAATGAAGGTTTCAATCTTAGAGAGCTTGTCATCAATTGATGAGTGATTCAGAGTAGATGTGCTGTTTTGGTTTTGATAAGTATGTGGAGAGTTGTTGTTGTGGGGGTGTTGAGATGTCCTCTG
>NC_029788.2:53994563-53994981 GCF_000816755.2 Arachis ipaensis
CAGAGCATCTACATTGTTTAGCTCCATTACTCCTCTTGTGTTCCCTCTTTCGGAAGCATAGAAGTAGTCGTTCTCTGCTACTGTTTCAATAACATCTATGGCTTTCTCAATAGTCTTTTTCTTGTTCAAAGATCCTCCAGATGAATGGTCTATGGCCTTCTTTGACTCAAAAGAGAGCCCTTCATAGAAAATGTGCAGCTGCACCCATTCGTTGAACATGTCAGGTGGACACTCCTTGTTAAGTCCTTGAACCTCTCTCATGCTTCATATAGAGTCTCACCATCTTGTTGCCTGAAAGTTTAGACGTCAGCTCTCAGCCTATTGATTCGTTGAGGAGGGTAAAATCTTGCTAAGAATTTGTTCACCACGTCTTCCCAAGTTGTCAAGCTTTACCTTGGGAAAGATTCCAGCCACTTGG
>NC_029788.2:54015154-54015421 GCF_000816755.2 Arachis ipaensis
TGACTGCACTTCCTCTCTGAATGCTTTACTGTTTCGAATGTCTTTGCATACTCCTTCAATTAAGGTTTCGATCTTAGAGAGTTTGTCATCAATTGATGGGTGATTCGGAGCAGATGTGCTGTTTTGGTTTTGATAGGCGTGTGGAGAAGTGTTGTTGCGGGGGTTGTAACGTCTCTGGTCTTGGTCTTGATCTTGCTCACTTCCCCACCCAAAGTTTGGGTGGTTTCTCCATCCAGGGTTGTAGGTCTTGGAGTATGGATCATAGTT
>NC_029788.2:54019287-54023086 GCF_000816755.2 Arachis ipaensis
CTCAAGTCTCTCCCCCATACATACACACCACAGGCATATAGTTCATTTATTTTCCTTCTTGAGACCTTGTGTCCAGCACCTTTTTGGGTTACTAAATGCTCTGTGGTGAGGGTTACTCTTGATAATGGACTTTCAGCCGATAATCCCGGGTTAGTTAACCCAAGTTACCAGGTGATAAAGCACCCCTAAGAGCTTATTCATCCAAGTAGATCCCTCACACAGGAACACCACAGACACATATCTTAAGAACAAAACCATTGGTGCCTAGCCTTATTGCTTACTCTTTTTCTTTTGTCTTTTTCCACTTTCATTATTCTTTTCTCTTTCTCTTATTAGGATCTTGTCATATACTTAGTCTCATGAGGTGTGTTCAAAGCAAAGTATTCAGGCCAGATAGTTGTCATCCCACCTTATGATTGAACCAACTTAGCTGACTTATGATCATACCATAAACTCATGAATGTACTCTATAGTGTGAACTCCACTCTGGTCTTTTGAAACATAAACATTGTCTCTTCATTTGATTAAAAAGGGACATGCATACAAGTAAGTAAAGTAGGGATGCAGTGACATAAAGACTAGTGCACATAGACCTATTCAGAACTTAAAAGACAGAATTTAAAAAGGGTTCAACTACGAGTAACTACAAATCAAAAGTGCATTCCGACTTCCAATTTTCAACAATTCTGAGTACAATGGAATTAAGTAACAATACAACCTTCGGGTGATGATTTCTGGTTGCCCTCTCTCTTTGTCATCATCCTAGTTTTTGCTGCCTCGCTTCTTTGGGTGGAGGTGCACCATTTCCTCATAAGATTCCTACAAGGTTACTGGAAGTTGCTTGTTCCCAAAGCACTTGAGACATAGTTAGTTTGCATGTATGCTGGTGCTTTTGGAACTCAATTTGGTGTGTGAACACCAAACTTAGTTCCTTGCCCAGTGAAAACATTGTACATATGCAGAGAACCCCATATCTTATTGTCACAAAGCAATGATCACCTATAGTCTAACTACATCTAAGTGGTTTCTCTTGATTGGGTGGAGCTAGCAATGTTCTTTTGGAGTGGAGTGTAGTTCTAACCAATGTCCTTTTGGTGGAACACCAAACTTAGAATTACACCATCACTCTAGGATTGTTCTGGTGTGGAACACCAAACTTAGCTCCTTACAATACAGGGGAAACGACTTGTGATGATTTTTTTTTATTGAAATAAAGATGAAAGTGAAACTACCTGAGGTTGGGTTGCCTCCCAACAGAGCGCTCTTTTATCGTCGCTAGCTCGACGAGTCCTTAATTACTTGAGATGGTACTTTACTCTGGGGTTTTCCCCAGGTTGCCCAGATAATGCTTGAGTCTTTGTCCATTCACTGTAAAAGTCCTCTCTGAACCTTCATCCGTGATTTCGATGTGGCCATATGGTGATACTTTCGTAACCATGAAAGCTCCGGACCACCTTGACTTGAGTTTTCCTGGGAACAACCTTAATTTAGAATTATAAAGGAGTACTCGCTGCCCCTTTTTCGAAACTCCTGGGCGCAAGATGCATGTCATGTTTTCTCTTTGCCTTTTCTTTATACATCTTAGTGTTTTCATAGGCTTGTGACCTGAATTCCTCCATCTCTTGCAGCTGCAAGATCCTTTTTGCACCAGCAGCAATGCTGTCAAAATTTAGTATCTTGATGGCCCAGGGAGCTTTGTGTTCCAGCTCCAGTGGTAAATGACAAGCCTTCCCATAGACCAGTTGATATGGAGACATTCCAAGTGGACTTTTGAATGCTGTTCTGTATGCCCAAAGAGCATCATCCAGCTTCTTCGACCAATCCTTTCTAGATACACCCACAGTCTTTTCCAGGATCCTCTTCAGCTCTATGTTGGATATCTCAGTTTGCCCACTTGTTTAAGGATGGTGAGGTGTGGCTACTTTGTGTTTTACCCCATATCGTAGGAGGAGAGCTTCTAGTGGTTTGTTACAAAAGTGGCTCCCTCCATCACTGATGAGCACTTTAGCTCTATCAACCTCAATGCCTCGGTGAGAGACCTTGTGACCAAGGACTATTCCTCCTGTCACCATGAAGTGGCATTTTTCCCAGTTCAAGACCAAATTGGTCTCTTGGCATCTTTTCAATACCAAGGCGAGGTGATGTAGGCAACTAGGAAAGGAATCTCCGAATACCGAGAAATCATCCATAAAAACTTCAATGAATTTTTCTATCATATCTGAAAAGATAGAAAGCATGCAGTGTTGGAAAGTTGCAGGGGCATTACGTAACCCAAATGGCATGCGCTTATAGGCAAACACTCCATACGGACAAGTAAATGAGGTTTTCTCTTGGTCTCTGGGATCAACCACTATTTGGTTATATCCTGAATAACCGTAGAGAAAATAATAATATGCGTGCCCTGCAAGTCTTTCCAACATCTGATCCATGAATGGAAGGGGAAATGGTCTTTTCGTGTAGCCTCATTGAGTTTTCAGTAGTCTATGCACATCCGCCATCCTGTGATAGTCCTTGTAGGAATGAGCTCATTCTTCTCATTGGTAACTACAGTGATTCCTCCCTTCTTGGGCACAACATGCATGGGGCTAACCCATGGGCCGTCCGAAATTGGGTATATGACCCCTCCTTGCCAAAGCTTCATAACCTCTTTCTACACCACTTCCTTCATGATTGGGTTCAGCCTTCTTTGGGATTGAATGGATGGCTTGGCATCATCTTCCAACAGTATTTTAGGCATGCATATGGCTGAACTGATTCCCTTCAAGTCAGCAAGGGTCCATCCAATGGCATCCTTATGCTCCCGCAGCACCTTGAGTAGCTCGTCCTCTTGATCTTGACTGAGGGATGAATTTATGATCACTGGGTAGTTTTTATTTTCTCCTAGATATGCATATTTGAGAGTGGGTGGCAGTGCTTTGAGTTCAAGTTTGGATGCTTCTGACTTTTCGTTCCCTTCCTTTGGTGCATCTGGTATATGTATTTCTGCTGTGGCCACCTCTTCACTTGATTCAGATTCTTCCTCCACCAATCTCTCATCCTCTTCAGGTTCTTCTTCTTCAAAATTCTCCTGCACTTCATCCTCAAGTGCATCTAACCTCATGCATTCCCCCAGTTGTTCTGGTGGGTAACTCATGGCCTTGAACACATTGAATGTCATCTCTTCATTGTGTAATCTGAGGGTGAGGTCACCCTTCTGAACATCAATGACAGCTCCAGCAGTGGCCAAGAATGGCCTTCCCAAAATGATGGAGGTTTTGGCGTCTTCCTGTAAGAGAGCCCTTCATAGAAAATGTGCAGCTGCACCCATTCGTTGAACATGTCAGGTGGACACTCCTTGTTAAGTCCTTGAACCTCTCTCATGCTTCATATAGAGTCTCACCATCTTGTTGCCTGAAAGTTTGGACCTCAGCTCTCAGCCTATTGATTCATTGAGGAAGGTAAAATCTTGCTAAGAATTTGTTCACCACGTCTTCCCAAGTTGTCAAGCTTTACCTTGGGAAAGATTCCAGCCACTTGGCTGCTTTATCCCTAAGTGAGAATGGAAACAAGAGCAGTCTATAGGTGTCAGGATGAACACCATTAGACTTCACTGTGTCACATATCCTCAGGAAGGTGGTTAGATGTTGATTGGGGTCTTCTTGAACACCTCCTCCAAACGAACAGTTGTTCTGAACAAGGGTGATGAGCTGTGGTTTAAGTTCAAAGTTGTTGGCATGGATTGTTGGCTTTTGGATGCTACTTCCACAATTCCCTGGGTTTGGATTGATGTAAGAGCCTAAAACTCTTCTATCCTCCCCAG
>NC_029788.2:54023581-54032518 GCF_000816755.2 Arachis ipaensis
TGTTGGGTGTCACTAACGTTGTCGACCATGCTTGCTTCTTACGTTAGCTCCCACGTTAACTAAGTTAACGTGGGAGTTAACGTGGTGTGTTGCATCCTTAGGCCAACGTTAGTGACAATGTTGAGTGTCACTAACGTTGTCGACAACTCTCACTTCTTACGTTATCTCCCACGTTAACCAAGTTAACGTGGGAGTTAATGTGGTATGTTTCTCCTTAGGCCAACGTTAGTGACAATGTTGGCGTTTCTCCCTTTCTAACGTGGACTCTAACGTGGCCACTTATGAGCATCTGCCAACGTTAGTGACAATGTTAAGTGTCACTAACGTTGGCTCAACTTCCCTTCTCCACGTTAGAGTTCACGTTAACTTAGTTAACGTGACTCTTAACGTGGTCAATGATGGCTTCGAAAGTGTTATTGACAATCATTTTTCTCATTAACTTTGCAAGTTACCTCCCATTCCTTACTTCCTTTGGTCCTGAAATCAAGCAATAGAGTGCATCAAAGTTCTAGTCCAAGTCATGGGTAATGCAACATACAATTTGTCACTAAACTTATGCAAAATCCTCATGAAATAATATAAAATGCAAAATGTATGCTTGAATCAAGGTGTAAGTGAATATCTACCCAAAACTAGCTTATTTCCTAAGGAAATGCATGAAACTAACCTAAAAACAGTAAAGAACAGGTCAGTGAAACTGGCCAAGATGCCCTGGCATCAATCTTCTGTTTTGATTGTGAATTATTCACTCCGGAAGGGGGTTTAATTTAATGAATGCTTGTGTGAGCCTCGGAAGGGGAATCACTTGCATTAGGTTTGAAGCTCTATCCTTCACTATTCTCTTGACCAACACCATTCGGGAGGAATTGAGATCTTGAGAATTAGTGTGGCTTATGGATGAGAGATATGTGCTCTAACTCTTCTCATGACAATTAGATCAAGGAATTGGCAAGATTGATTATGATTAGAGAAATTGGATTGCCAAGGAATTGGGATCCAATCAATTTCAATCCGCCATAGATCTACCCATATGACTGAGAAAGGAGTTGAGACCCAATTGATTGTTGAAGGATTATAGTATCTCCAATCCTTTCCTTGAATTTCTTCAACTTTGATTTCTCTGCACTTGCTTCAACTTACAATTGTTCAGTTTTGTTCTAAATCCCAGCACTCAATTCCTTTTAATTTTCATGCAATTTATTTTCCCTTGTAATTTAGATTCTGAAATTTAAATTCCTTGCACTTTAAGATTTAGTTATTTACATTACTTGCAATTTAAGATCCAGTTCTTTTACTTTCTTGCAATTTAAGTTTTAGTAATTTACCTTTCTTGCCATTTAAGTTTCTGCTATTTTACTTCTAGTAATTCAATTTCCTGCAATTTATTTTCTGTTAATCCCATTTCACTCAATTCATCAATATTAGCTTAACTAAATTCATCACCATACTAAAGTTGCTTAATCCATCAATTCCTATGGGATCGACCTCACTCTTGTGAATTATTACTTAATGCAACCCGGTTCACTTGCCGGTTAGTTTGAGTGGAAGTCTAATTTTCCGCCATCAAGTTTTTAAAAACTTGATGATGGAAAATTAAGATTTCTACTCAGACTAATGGGCAAGTGTATTGGGTCGCATCAAGTAGTAATAACTCACCGGAGTGAGGTCGATCCCACAGGAATTGATGGATCAAGCAATTTTAGTATGGTGATGAATTGAGTGAAACTGATAATCAGAAGGTAAAGTGCAAGGAATTTAAAGTGCAGAATGTAAATTGCATCAAATGTAAAGGGAATGGGTGTTGGGAAATTAAATGAAACATAAATAATAAGGAGAAAGATTCATTAGGGATTGGAGATATCATAATCCCCAACGAATCAAATGGGTCTCAACTCCTTTCTCAATTATATGAGTAGATCTATGGCGGATTAAAATTGATTGGATCCCAATTCCTTGGCAATCTAATCTCTCTAATCACAATCAATCTCACCAATTCCTTGATCCAATTGTCATGAGAAGAGGTTAAGCATTGTCTCTCATCCATAAGCCACAAAGTCTCTCAATATCTCAATTCCTCCCGAATGGTGTTGATTAAGAGAGTTGTGAGAAATATAGCTTCAGTTCTAATTTCCATGATTCCCCTTCCGAATCTCACATGGAAATTCACAGATTCAAACCCCCTTCCGGAGTGAATGAACCTCAATCAAAACAGAAGTTATTTCTTAGCTATCCAGATGAATTGAGAAGAAGAAGACGTTCATTAATCCATTAAAATCGTGTGGTGCGTGATAAGGTCAGGTGACGTGGACGCGTGGGTCACGCGATCGCGTGGCCTGTTTTGTGCGATTGGCGCGAGTGCAGCCTCGCGGTCGCGCAACTCTCTGTTGGAAACTCTTTTGCCAAAAATCTGGGTGACGCGATTGCGTGGGGCATGCGATCGCGTGAATGGCCATCTTTTAAAAACGACGCGGACGCGTGGGGCACGCGTTCGCGTGGTGAGGCTTGGGCTTCCAGCACGAGTCCAGCCCAACTCCAGCTCAACTTTCTACCATACACCCATTTATGTCGATTCCACAGAGCCACGCGTTCGCGTGGGTGACGCGGACGCGTGGGGAAGCTATTTTTCAAATGATGTGGCCGCATCGGCGACGCGGTCACGTGGATCAGTTTGTGCCATTAGCGCGCCTCCAGCCACGCTTTCGCGTGACTTTCTGTTTACTTTCTTTTCTTCACAACGCACATACAACGCGGACGCGTCGGCGACGTTGTCGCATCGCGTGCGAAAATCCCTTTTTTTTTGATAATCTGAAAAAAAATGCAGAATGTAGTGTTAATATGAATGCGATGCAAAACTCCAGGTTCAATATAATAAAATAAAATGAAACCCAAAAACAAATAAAACTAAATAAAAATAAAAAAAAAAGAACGATCATACCATGGTGGGTTGTCTCCTACCTAGCACTTTTAGCTAAAGTCCTTAAGTTAGACATTTGGTGAGTTCCCTGTTATGGTGGCTTGTGCTTGAACTCATCCATAAATCTCCACCAATGTTTGCATCTCCAGTAGCCTCCGGGGTCCCAAACTAAGCATGTAAAGCCCTTAAGAAGCTTCAAACAGATTCTTAGGCTCCCGGGGTAACAAGTGTCAGAGCAGATTCCAGGATCCCAAATCTTGCTTTTACACCCTCATCATGATTCCTTCCGGGTAGCAAACAATCTGAATTCCCACTGCAGCTACCAAACAGCTTCCTAGACCCATTCAGTTGAGCTTTACACCAACCTTTGCGTTTAAACTTAAAGCTTCCAACCATGATGAACCTTGCAGGACAATTCTTACCACTGGCCATCTTCCTCTTACTCTTAATGTTACAAAGAGCTCTAAGTTGACCATCCATCTCCAATAGCCCATATTCAAGTGGAATTAGAAAGCTAAGGGATATGAATTTTACCCACTTGAATGTTGTGAAGGATGATGGCAACTTAGGGGGATGTATTTTTAATGAAATTGCAAGCTCCACTCCCTTGTGCTCTTCTCTGGTAATTACCACCTCTTTGCAAGCTTCTTCAATTTCAACCTCTTCCTCTTGGTAGCTTTCTTCCAATTCAATCTCCTCTTCATTGCTTTCCAAGGGCATGGGAGGTTATGCTTATTCTTCTTGAATCTCTACCTCTTGATCAACCTCTTCCAAGTCTTCAACTGTGATATGCCTTGGAGGTTGTACACCCTCCTCAGCATCAATTTCAAAGGTCTTGGAAGGGGGTTCTATGACTGGACTTTCCCATGGAGGTTCTGCGTCTCCTAAGTCTTCAACCACTTCTTCTTCTTTGATAATTACAGCTTCCTCCACTTCTTCCAGTACAAAGTCATGCTCCGTACTGTCCACTGCAGTTTCTAATATCTCCTTCATGCTACGTTCTTCATTAGATTGCCCACATGAAGCCATGGGAGCACTTTGAGTGTCTGAGCGTCGGGAACCTAATTGACTTATCGCTTGATTTAGTTGATATAGAGTTGCATGAAATCGATCCGCTGCTTCCTTGAGATGATCCCTTGATTCTTCCTTCACTAATTCTTCAACCACTCCTTCGACTCCAAGGATTTTTACTACCTTCACCTTTAGGGCCTCCTCTAGCTGAAGCATGGATTCGCGAAGATGATCCCTTCTCTCTTGTTCCATGTCAATAGCATCATTGGGATCATGTTGCTCCTGGATTGATGGATGTGGGTGCTCTTCCATGGATTGAAAAGGAAGTGCACTAGAGCTTGAGGGTTAATTGTTGAAGGTATTTGGTGGTCAGATTTGGGCGACGAGAGCTTGTATAGTAGAGTTTAGATCAGTAAGTGCTTTCTCCATGGAGGTTTGGGGTGGATAGGAGGGTTCATTTGGCTTATAAGGTGGTTGGTATGGTGGTTGAGGGTTAGGGTCATATGAAGGTGAATGGCGGAAAGGGGCTTGTGAGTATGGTAGTCCAAGTCATGTTGAGGAGAGGGTTCATAGGCATATGGTGGTGGTTGTTGATAGTCCATTGGAGGTGGTTGTTGCCATGAGGGTTGATCAAATCCTTGTGGCTCCTCCCATCATTGATTCTTCCAACCTTGATGCCTGTTCTCATTGTAATTTCCTCTTCCTACAACATAATTGTAACCAGACTCATAGCCAAAGGGGTGAGAGTTCATAGTAGTAAATAAAAATTAAAAACAAAAATAAAAACAAATTTAAATTAAAAGAATATTTAAATTTTGAATTTTTGAAATTTGAAATTTGAAAATTTGAAATTTGAAAATTTTTGAAATTTGAATTTTGAAAATTTTTAAATTTGAGTTTTGAAATTTGATTTTTGAAATAAGATAAGATAAAATAAAAATTTTAAAATAAAAACTAATAACCTCTTAACTTAAGAAAAAGCAAAAATAAAAACAAATAAACAAGCAAAAATAAAATATTTACAATAACCAATAACAAGGCACACGTTTGCAATTCCCCGGCAACGGCGCCATTTTGACGTTGGGATTTTTGCCAGTAAAGAATTTTATAAAAACAGTCGCGTTGTAGATATAATCTCTAAACCAACAGAAATCCCTTCGTACAAATGTTTTGGTTGTCACAAGTAATAAACCCCTTTAAAATTGATAACCGAATATTTAAACCTCAGGTCGTCTTCTCAAGGAATTGCAGGGAGGTATGTTCTTATTATTGGTTATGAGTTTGTAAATTGGGGTTTTGGAAGTAAGGAGGGAATATGTTATATGACAAGTAAAATAAAATAATAATAATAAAATCTCTTGGCAAGGTATAAGAATTGGAATTCCTATCCTAGTTATCCTTATCAGGTGTGAAGATAATTGGGTTTTAATCCCACTTGGTCAGCCTTTATTAAACAAAGGAAGGTTAAGTGGACTGATTAGCTTGATTCTCAAGTCCTAGTCAACTCCTGTGGAGAGACTAGTGTTATAGCAATCCTAGCTCAAGCAGAATCTGCCAATTTCAATCACTTGCTGAGTTTGATAACTCAAGTACTACCAATCACTTGACCAAAGCCAAAAGGGAGAAAAATATCTAAATTAAATTGAAGGCAATCTTAAACATAGCAAAGCAATCTTAAATCTGAAATACCTCAAATAACATTAATTAAAAAAATTATATGTAACATGGAAGGGTTCATAAATTAAATTGGGAAAAAAATAAAAATAAAGAACCTGGGATTGAGAGCCACTCCTAAAACTAAGAGAAATCCTAAATCCTAATCCTAAGAGAGAGGAGAGAACCTCTCTCTCTAAAAACTACATCTACTCCTAAAATTTTGAATATGAGAGCATGATTATGAATGGATACATTCCCCCACTTTATAGCCTCTAATCTGTGTTTTCTGGGCCGAGAACTGGGTCGAAAACAGCCCAGAAATCGCTGGAAAAGAATTCAAATACGCTGATTTCCGTCACTGCGACGCGGCCGCATGGAGCACGCGGTCGCATCACCTAGCATTAGGGAAACTATGGCATATTATATATCAAATCAAAGCCATGGACGTTAGCTTTCCAACGCAACTGGAACCGTGTCGTTTGGGCCCCTGTAGCTAAAGTTATAGCTGTTTGAGTGCGAAGAGGTCAGGCTGGAAAGCTTAGCAGTTTCTCCAACTTCTTATATTCCTTCCACTTTTTCATGCTTCCTTTCTATCCTCTGAGCCATTCTTGCCCTGTAATCTCTGAAATCACTTAACACACATATCAAGGCATCTAATGGTAATAAGAGAGGATTTAAACATAGGGAACTTAAGGCCAAAGAAGCATGTTTTCAATCATAGCACAAAATCAGGAAGGAAAACATAAAGCATGCGATTAGTATGAATAAATGGGTAAAGAATTGATAAAAACCACTCAGTTGAGCACAAGATAAACCATAAAATAGTGATTTATCAGTCACCTCATGCATACGCGTCGCCAGCTGAATTTTTCCACTCCACTTGTCACAGGCGCTCTTGGGTGAAGAACGTAGCGCTCCTACCTAAGAGCGCTCTTGGTCATGTATATTGCTATGCAGAAGAACGTAGTGCTCTTAGAGAAAAATGGAGCGCCAAATTTCCTTCATTTAATCATAGGCCACGCTTTTAAAAGCGTGGCCTAAGGTTCTAAAGCGTGCTCAAACTTCAAAGTGTGCTCAAAAGATCAAAGCAATATACAATTTAAGCATTAAACATTAATTCTTGTGTGAAAAAGCATAGAAAAATACAACATGATGCGCAGTCATCACTACCTCAACAAATGACAATAAAGTAGTGATCAATTTCTTGAGAAAGAACATATTTAGCCGATTTGGGGTTCCTATAGCTCTTATAAGTGATGGGGGAACTCACTTTTGCAACAATCAACTTGAGACACTCCTTGGTGCACGAAATTGTGATCATCAATGGCGCCATCAACATGGTACGCTCAATTGTAATCTCAGCTTTTTATCACAACTTCGCACAACTAACCAGCAAGTGCACTGGGTCGTCCAAGTAATAAACCTTACACGAGTAAGGGTCGATCCCACGGAGATTGTTGGTATGAAGCAAGCTATGGTCACCTTGTAAATCTCAGTCAGGCGGATATAAAATAATTATGGAGTTTTCGAAATTAAATAATAAAAGAAGGATAGAAATACTTATGTAAATCATTGGTGAGAATTTCACATAAGCGCATAGAGATGCTTTCGTTCCTCTGAACCTCTGATTTCCTGTTGCCTTCATCCAATCAATCCTACTCCTTTCCATGGCTGGCTTTATGTAAAGGCATCACGGTTGTCAATGGCTACATCCCATCCTCTTGTGAAAATGGTCCAAATGCTCTGTCACAGCACGGCTAATCATCTGAGGTTCTCGATCATACTGGAATAGGATTCACCCTCCTTTTGCGTCTGTCACTACGCCCAGCACTCGCGAGTTTGAAGCTCGTCACAGTCATTCAATCCCAGAGTCCTACTCGGAATACCACAGACAAGGTTTAGACTTTCCGGACTCTCATGAATGCCGCCATCAATCTAGCTTACACCACGAATATTCTGATTAAGAAATCCAAGAGATACTCATTCAATCTAAAGTAGAACGGAAGTGGTTGTCAAGCACACGTTCATAGGGAATGATGATGATTGTCACGTTCATCACATTCAGGTTGAAGTGCGAATGAATATCTTAGAAGCGGAATAAGTTGAATTGAATAGAAAAACAGTAGTACTTTGCATTAATCTTTGAGGAACAGCAGAGCTCCACACCTTAATCTATGGAGTGCAGAGACTCTACCGTATGAAAATACATAAGTGAATAGAGGGTAGGCATGGCAGAGTGGCCAGCCCCCAAACGTGATCAATAGATCAAAATATAATCTAAAGATATCTAATACAATAGTAAAAAGTCCTATTTATACTAAACTAGTTACTAGGGTTTACAGAAGTAAGTAATTGATGCATAAATCCACTTTCGGGGCCCACTTGGTGTGTGCTTGGGCTGAGCTTGAATGTTACACATGCAGAGGCTCTTTCTGGAGTTGAATGCCATGTTGTAACGTATTTCTGGCGTTCAACTCTGGTTTTTGACTTGTTTCTGGCGTTTAACTCCAGACAGCAGCGTAGAACTGGCGTTCAACGCCCTTTTACGTCCTCTAAACTCGTTCAAAGTATAGACTATTATACATTTCTGGAAAGCCCTGGATGTCTACTTTCCAACCCAATTGGAAGCACGCCATTTTGAGGTCTGTAGCTCCAGAAAATCCACTTTGAGTGCAGGGAGGTCAGAATCCAACAACATCAGCAGTCCTTCTTCTACCTCTGAATCTGATTTTTGCTCAAGTCCCTCCATTTCAGCCAGAAAATTCTTGAAATCACAGAAAAATACACAAACTCATAGTAAAATCCAGAAATATGAATTTAACATAAAAACTAATGAAAACATCCCTAAAAGTAACTAGATTCTACTAAAAACATACTAAAAATAATGCCAAAAAGCGTATAAATTATCCGTTCATCACAACACCAAACCTGAATTGTTGCTTGTCCCCAAGCAACTGAAAATCAAATAGGATAAAAAGAAGAGAATATACTATAAATTTCAAACTATCAATGAAACATAGCTCCAATCAGATGAGCGGGACTTGTAGCTTTTTGCCTTTTGAATGTTTTTGGCATCTCACTTTATCCATTGAAGTTCAGAATGATTGACTTCTATAGGAACTCAAAGTTCAGATAGTGTTATTGATTCTCCTAGTTCAGTATGATGATTCTTGAACACAGCTATTTTATGAGTCTTGGCCGTGGCCCTAAGCACTTTGTTTTCCAGTATTACCACCGGATACATAAATGCCACAGACACATAATTGGGTGAACCTTTTCAGATTGTGACTCAGCTTTGCTAAAGTCCCCAATTAGAGGTGTCCAGGGTTCTTAAGCACACTCTTCTTTTGCTTTGG
>NC_029788.2:54034519-54058716 GCF_000816755.2 Arachis ipaensis
TACTAATGATCATGTAATGAAGACACAAACATGGATAAGCACTTAACATTAAGAAAACGAAAAACAGAAAATAAGAACAAGGATTTAGTCCACCTTAGTGATGGTGGCGTTTCCTTCATGAGGATCCTATGATGTCCTTGAGCTCTTCTATGTCTCTTCCTTGTTTTTGTTGCTCCTCCCTCATTGCTTTTTTATCTTCTCTAATTTCGTGAAGGATGATGGAGTGCTCTTGATGTTCCACCCTTAGTTATCCCATGTTGGAACTTAATTCTCCTAGGGAGGTGTTGATTTGCTCCCAATAGTTTTGTGGAGGAAAATGCATTTGAGGCATCTCTGGGATCTCATGGTGATGAGCTTCCTGCGCCTCTTGGGCTCCATGAATGGGCTCTCTTGCTTGCTCCATCCTTTTCTTAGTGATGGGCTTCTCTTCCCCAATGGGAATGTCTCCTTCTATGAAAGCTCCAGCTGAGTAACATAGATGGCAAATAAGATGAGGAAAAGCTAGCCTTGCCATGGGGGAGGACTTTTCGGCCATTTTGTAGAGTTCAAGAGAGATGACTTCATGAACTTCTACTTCCTCTCCAATCATGATGCTATGAATCATGATGGCTCGATCCACAGTAACTTTGGATTGGTTGCTAGTGGCGATGATGGAGCGTTGTATGAATTCTAACCATCCTCTAGCTACAGGCTTGAGGTCCAGTCTTCTTAGTTGAATCGGCTTGCCTTTGGAGTCAATCTTCCATTGAGCTCCTTCCACACATATGTCCATGAGGACTTGGTCCAACCTTTGATTAAAGTTGACCCTTCTAGTGTAGGGGCGTGCATCTCCTTGCATCATAGGCAAGTTAAACGCCAACCTCACATTTTCTGGGCTAAAATCTAAGTATTTCCCCCGAACCATGGTGAGATAATTCTTTGGGTCCGGGTTCTTACTTTGATCATGGTTCCTAGTGATCCATGCATTGGCATAGAACTCTTGAACCATTAGGATGCCGACTTGTTGGATGGGTTTTGTTAGAACTTCCCAACCTCTTCTTTGGATTTCATGTCGGATCTCCGGATACTCATTCTTCTTTAGCTTGAAAGGGACCTCAGGGATCACCTTCTTCTTGGCCGCAACATCATAGAAGTGGTCTTGATGAGCTTTGGAGATGAATCTTTCCATCTCCCATGACTCGGAGGTGGAAGCTTTTGTCTTCCCTTTCCCTTTTCTAGAGGATTCTCCGGTCTTAGGTGCCATCAATGGTAATGGAAAAACAAAAAGCTTATGCTTTTACCACACCAAACTTAGAATTTTGCTCGCCCTCGAGCAAGAAAAGAAAGAATAGATGAAGAAGAAGAAGAAGAAATGGAGGAGAGGGAGAGGGAGATGTGTTTTGATCAAGAAGGGGAAGAGAGGGTTTTGTTGTGTGAATTTGAAGAAGAATGGAGGGCTATATATAGGGAAGGGAGGGGGTAAGGTTTCGGCCATATATGGTGGGTTTGGGTGGGAAATTGATTTTGAATTTTGAAGGTAGGTGGTGTTTATGAGGTAGGTTTATGGGGAAGAGTGGGTGGATGTGAGTGGTGAAGTGGTGATAGGGAAGAGAGATTGAGGTGATTGGTGAAGAGTTTTGGGGAAGAATGTTTATGGGATTGTGTGAAAGAGGGGTGAGAAGAAGTGAGTGGAGGTAGGTGGGGATCCTGTGGGGTCCACAGATCCTGAGGTGTTCAAGGATTTACAGCCTTGCACCCAATTAGGCATGCAAAAATGCCCTTGCACACAACTCTGGGCGTTCAGCGCCAGATTGGTGCTTGTTTTGGGCGTTGAACGCCCATTTGTTGCCAATTTCTGGCGTTGAACGCCAGAACCATGCTTGTTCTGGGCGTTCAGCGCCAGCTCTTCTCCAGGGTGCAATTCCGGTGTTCAAACGCCCAGATGCTGCCCATTTCTGGCGTTCAGCGACAGAACCATCCTCTATTCTGGTGTTGAACGCCCAAAACATGCTTCTTACTGGCGTTTAAACGCCTGTAAGGTCTTCCTCTAGGGTGTGATTTTTTTTTTCTAATGTTTTTGATTCTGTTTTCAATTTTTTGATTTATTTTGTGACTCCACATGATCATGAACCTAATAAAACATGAAAAACAATAAAAATTAGATAAATAAAAATTGGGTTGCCTCCCAACAAGCGCTTCTTTAATGTCAATAGCTTGACAGTGGGCTCTCATGGACCTTCAACCTTTACCAACACGTCCTCTACTTGTCCATAAGCCTATTTTCTTGAATTGTCTGCCATTTCTAATGAGATTTTAGCAGCTTGCACCCCAATGATTCCCAGTTTCTCTATTACAGAGAGGGGCATGAGGTTTATCCCTGAACCAAGGTCACACAGAGTCTTTTCAAAGATCATGGTGCCTATGGTACAAGGTAGTAAGAACTTTCCAGGATCCTGTTTATTCTGAGGCAATCTCAGTTGATCCAGATCACTTAGTTCATTGGCAGCTTGCTCTTCAGTAACATCCTCATTCTCTTCAGAAGAGGAATACTCATCAGAGCTCATGAATGGCATAAGGAGGTTCAATAGAATCTCTATGGGCTCTAGATGAGTCTCTGATTCCTTTGGTTCCTCAGAGGGAAGCTCTTTATTGATCACTGGACGTCCCAGGAGGTCTTCCTCCTTGGGATTCACGTCCTCCTCTTCTCTTACAGGTTTGGCCATGGTAATTAATTCAATGGCCTTGCACTCTCTTTTTGGATTTTCTTCTGTATTGCTTGGGAGAGTACTACGAGGGTTTCAGTGATCCTTTTACTTAGCTGGCCCACTTGTGCTTCCAAATTTCTAATGGAAGACCTTGTTTCATTCATGAAACTTACAGTGGCCTTGGACAGATCAGAGACTAAGTTTGCTAAATTAGAGGTATTTTGTTCAAAGTTCTCTGTCTGTTGCTGAGCGGATGTTGGAAAAGGCTTGCTATTGCTAAACCTGTTTCTTCCACCATTATTAAAGCCTTGTTGAGGCTTTTGTTGATCCTTCCATGAGAAATTTGGATGATTTCTCTATGATGGATTATAGGTGTTTCCATAAGGTTCACCCATATAATTTACCTCTGCTATTGCAGGGTTTTCAGAATCATAAGCTTCTTCTTCAGAAGATGCCTCTTGAGTACTGTCGGATGCAACTTGCATTCCATTCAGACTCTAAGAAATTATATTGGCTTGCTGAGTCAATATTTTGTTCTGAGCCAATATGGCATTCAGAGTATCAATTTCAAGAACTCCCTTCTTCTGAGGCGTCCCATTACCCACAGGATTCCTCTCAGAAGTGTACATGAACTGGTTATTAGCAACCATGTCAATGAGTTCTTGAGCTTCTGCAGGCGTTTTCTTTAGGTGAATGAATCCACCCACAGAAGTATCCAATGACATCTTAGCTAGTTCAGACAAACCATCATAGAATATATCCAGGATGGTCCATTCTGAAAGCATATCAGAAGGACACTTTTTGGTCAGTTGCTTGTATCTTTCCCAAGCTTCATAGAGGAATTTACCTTCTTTCTGTCTGAAGGTTTAAACATCCACCCTAAGCTTGCTCAGCTTTTGAGGAGGAAAGAACTTGGCTAAGAAAGCCATGACCAGCTTGTCCCAAGAGTTCAGGCTATCTCTGGGTTGAGAGTCTAACCACACTCTAGCTCTGTCTCTTACAGCAAAAGGGAAAAGCATGAGCCTGTAGACTTCAGGATCTACTCCATTAGTCTTAACAGTATCACATATCTGCAAGAATTCAGTTAAGAACTGAAAAGGATCTTCAGATGGAAGTCCATGAAACTTGCAGTTCTGCTGCATCAGAGAAACTAATTGAGGTTTCAGCTCAAAGTTGTTTGCTCCAATGGCAGGAATGGAGATGCTTCTTCCATGTAAATTGGAATTTGGTGCAGTAAAGTCACCAAGCATTCTCCTTGCATTATTGTTGGTGGGTTCGGCTGCCATCTCCTTTACTTGTTCGAAATTTTCAATAAGGTTGTCTCTGGATTGTTGTAATTTAGCTTCTCTTAGTTTCCTCTTCAATGTCCTTTCAGGTTCTGGATCAGCTTCAACAAGAATGCCTTTTTCCTTGTTCCTGCTCATAAGAAAGAGAAGAGAACAAGAAAAGAAGAGGAATCCTCTATGTCACAGTAAAGAGGTTCCTTATTGTTAGTAGAAGAAAAGGAATAGGGGTGAAGAAGAATGAAGAATCCAAACACAAGGGTAAGGATAGGAGCAGTGATGTGAGATGAAGAGAAGTGTTAGTAGATGAATAAATAATTAGAAGGGGATGAGGGAGAAGGATTTTCGAAAATTATTTTTGAAAAAGGGTTAGTGAATTTTGAAAATAGTTTTTGAAAAAGGTTAGTAGTTTTCGAAAAAAAATAAAAAATTAAAATAATTAGTTAATTAAAAAGAAATTTTGAAAAAGAGGGGAGATATTTTCGAAAATTAGAGAGAGAGAGAGTTAGATTTTTTAATTTTTATGATGAGAGAGAAAAACAACAAAAAATGATGCAATGCATGAAAATTTTTAGAACAAAACAATGAATGCATGCAAGAATGCTATGAATGTTAAGATGAACACCAAGAACACTTTGAATGTCAAGATGAACATCAAGAACTTATTTTTGAAAATTTTTATATGCAAAGGAAACATGCAAGACACCAAACTTAGAAATCTTTCATGTTTAGACTCTATGGATGCAAAAATGCACATGTAAAACAAGAAAAGATGCAAAACAAGAAAGCATCAAGATCAAACAAGAAGATTTATCAAGAACAACTTGAAGATCATGAAGAACACTATGAATGCATGAATTTTTTTTGAAAAATGCAAGATGAATATGCAATTGACACCAAACTTTCAACTTGACTCAAGACTCAAACAAGAAACACAAAAATATTTTTGATTTTTATGATTTTCTAGTTTTTTTGTATTTTTTCAAAAATTATTTGAAAAAGAGAAAAATAAGGATTCCAAAATTTTTAATATGAATTCCAGGAATCTTCAATTTTTAGTCTAAAGCTCCAATCTGAGGGTTAGGCATGGCTTAACAGCCAGCCAAGCTCTAGCATGTAAATTACATCCATTGAGATGATTAGTTGAAGACCAATCCCAAAGCAGTTTGGGTATGGCTTTACAGCCATATAGGATTCAACATGTTTCATGAAACACTAGAATTCATTCTTAAAAATTCTGAAGAAAAATATATTTTTGAAAACTTTTTTTTTTTTTCGAAAACAGGTGAGAAATTTTTGAAAGGTTTTTGAAAAACTTTTGAAAATAAAACAAAAAGAAAATTACCTAATCTGAGCAACAAGATGAACCGTCAGTTGTCCAAACTCGAACAATCCCCGGCAACGGCGCCAAAAACTTGGTGCACGAAATTGTGATCATCAATGGCGCTATCAACATGGTACGCTCAATTGTAATCTCAACTTTTTATCACAACTTCGCACAACTAACCAGCAAGTACACTGGGTCATCCAAGTAATAAACCTTACGCGAGTAAGGGTCGATCCCACGGAGATTGTTGGTATGAAGCAAGCTATGGTCACCTTGTAAATCTCAGTCAGGCGGATATAAAATAATTATGGAGTTTTTGAAATTAAATAATAAAAGAAGGATAGAAATACTTATGTAAATCATTGGTGAGAATTTCAGATAAGCGCATAGAGATGCTTTCGTTCCTCTGAACCCTGCTTTCCTGCTGCCTTCATCCAATCAATCCTACTCCTTTCGATGGCTGGCTTTATGTAAGGGCATCACCGTTGTCAATGGCTACATCCCATCCTCTTGTGAAAATGGTCCAAATGCTCTGTCACAGCACGACTAATCATCTGAGGTTCTCGATCATACTGGAATAGGATTCACCCTCCTTTTGCGTCTGTCACTATGCCCAGCACTCGCGAGTTTGAAGCTCATCACAGTCATTCAATCCCAGAGTCCTACTCGGAATACCACAGATAAGGTTTAGACTTTCCGGACTCTCATGAATGCCGCCATCAATCTAGCTTACACAACGAAGATTATGATTAAGAAATCCAAGAGATACTCATTCAATCTAAAGTAGAACGGAAGTGGTTGTCAGGCACGCGTTCATCAGGAATGATGATGATTGTTTCTGGCGTTTAACTCCAGACAGCAGCGTAGAACTGGCGTTCAACGCCCTTTTACATCGTCTAAACCCGTTCAAAGTATGGACTATTATACATTGCTGGAAATCCCTGGATATCTACTTTCCAACGCAATTGGAAGCGCGCCATTTTGAGTTCTGTAGGTCCAGAAAATCCACTTTGAGTACAGGGAGGTCAGAATCCAACAGCATCAGCAGTCCTTCTTCTACCTCTGAATCTGATTTTTGCTCAAGTCCCTCAATTTCAGCCAGAAAATACCTGAAATCACAGAAAAATACACAAACTCATAGTAAAGTCCAGAAATGTGAATTTAACATAAAAACGAATGAAAACATCCCTAAAAGTAACTAGATTCTACTAAAAACATACTAAAAATAATGCCAAAAAGCGTATAAATTATCCGCTCATCACTCCTCCTAAAATATAGTGTTAAGCACAAGGTAGCAATCCCATATCACCCACAAACCAATGGTCAAGTTGAGATTTCACATAGAGAACTCAAGAGAGTCCTTGAGAAGACTGTTGGAATCTCAAGAAAAGATTGGTCTAAGAAGCTAGATGATGCGTTATGGGCCTATGGAACAGCTTTCATGACTCCTATTGGCATGTTTCCATGCCAATTAATGTTTGGAAAGGCTTGTCATCTTCCAGTGGAGCTTGAACATAGAGCATTTTGGGCTCTAAAAAATGGCATGATAAAAAAACTAGCAAGAAGAGAGTTTGTAGAAGGTCAAAAAGTGCTGCTATGCAATTCAAGGCTAAAGTTCTTCCTTAAGGTCTCTCTCTATGGTCATGTAGAGCTTATGGAGGACAAGACACAGAGGAATTTCACTGTTAATGGCCACAGGCTTAAGCACTACTTGGGGGACTCATTGGATGAACAGAGAGGGAGTTATAACCTCAGCTAAGGAGGAAGAATCGTCATGCTAGTGACGTTAAAGAAGCGCTAGTTGGGAGGCACCCCAACACTCATATCCTTTCAATTTCCTGCTTTCTAGAAGTAGTTTATGTTTGTTAACTTAGGTAGTTTAAATTTTCAGTTCTAGTTGTTAATTAATTATTGATAGTTCTTTGATTCTTTTAGTTAGCTAAAAGTGCAATGTTGCATATACACTAAGTGAGGTTGATTAACTGGGTTGAGGAACTAGCTAAAAAGCTAAGTTTGGTGTGGCTATTAACCCACTTAATTTAAGCTTACAACAAAACTTGATTGAATTAATCTTGGAAGTAAGCCCAAAAATTAAGTTTGGTGTGGCCACCACCATAGGAAATTCACACAGAAAGCCCAATTTGGTTTAAGTTTGAAAGCAATTAGTAAATTGGTGGGTGCATAAATGGCTACTTTATTCCACCCATTATGTACAAATTAAAGTCTAATCATGAAACCAATATACCATATGCAATGAAATTAAGTTTGGTATCCCAAAAGACACCCATTAATTGCTTTTTAATTTAGAGAATACGAAGCATTTTTTTTGTTACTGATGGGGTTTCTCGGATTGCATTTTTAGGAAAAGGTGGGGCCAACATGATTGATAGCTCATTAAGTCAAGGAGTCAAAGTGTACTTACACTTTGGAACTCAAACACCTAAAGAAAGCTTAAGGGATAGTGGTTGGCGCCTCTTCCCACACTAGGCGCCACTCCCAAGTGGGAAAACATTCAATTCTTTTCACTCTTCCCACCTTCCAGATTCCTCTTCCCACCCCTATAAATCCCACCCACCTTTCCATTTTTTTTCCACACTACAACCTCAACACTCACAACCGAAACACCATCTGCACTTCTAGCTTTCTTCCTAACTTTCTCTTTTTATTTTTGATCTCTTGATTGGGAGAATCAAGTCCTAAGTTTAGTGTTATAGCAAACCTTTCCTTTACTCTCTTTCTTTGCCTCTTTCTTTAGCCTTCCATTAACCATTCAAACCCTCTTTTCTTACCTCAATGGCACCACCAAGAGCCTCCTCATCAAAGAAAAGAAGGACCAAGGAAACTAGCTCCGGATCACCAAGCTTCAATGAGTACAAGTTTCTCTCATCATTCAACCAAAACCAATTCTATGGATGGGTGAGTGAGAGGAAAATGATTCCAGAGGTGGGCTTCCAACTTGGAAGGAATGAACACATAGAGATCAATAAAGAGATCAACAACAGAGGATGGACACTCTTGTGCAACCCACCAAAGAAAGTGGTGGAGAGCTTGGTTAGAAAATTCTATGCTAATGCTATGCCACAACCTGGGCAACCTTATGACTATCTAAGCTATGTGAGGGGGAAGACTATTGACTATAGTCCCTCCAACATAGATAGAATGCTGATGGTGAAGCACACAAACTCCAACCGGAGCTATGAAGAGAGGGTGAAGCAACAAGACCCTGGATTTGAAGAGATCTTGAACGGAATCTACGTTCTGAATGTACAATAGATTAATGACAAGGATGGAAGGCCAAACCAATTGAGGGGGAGAGATTTGAGCCCCCAAGCTAGGGGGTGGCTAGATTTTGTAAAGAGATCCCTCAACCCCACCTCTAACCCTTCGGAGGTCACCTTGGAGATAGCTGTGCTCATATACGGCATCATGAAAGGGGAGAATGTCAATGTTGGGGTGGAGAAAATAATTGATAAAGTTTTGGTGGACCAAGACAAGCCTATAACTGCCAAGAAGATGGCTAAAGTAGTGGCTGTCAACCCACTACAACAAAGGGCAAAGGGGCAGAGAGCTCATGTTCAAGAACCACAAGAGCCACCATAACATGAGGAAGCCTTTGTTCAACCACAATACCTACCACTTCCAGCACCATTTCAACAATTTCCTGAAGGCTTCAACTGGGAGCAAATGCAAGGATACATTCATCAAATGCAAGGAGATATACACCACTTGAGAGAAGATTTAAGCCAACTTAGGGAGCAACAAAAGCAATGGGACAAAATGCAAGAAAGCATTCAAAAACTCCAAGGAAGTATGGAGTACATGAAGGAGCATCAAGGCCAATTCAACTGGGGGGAGATGTAAGGCAGCCTCAACAAAATCATAGAACAGAATAAATGGCAGCAGAGGAACCTTGCTGAATTTAGGAATCTTTATGATGCTAGAACCACTTTAAGAAGGCAGTATAATATTAACACACAAGCAAAGCTGAATCACTTGTGCAATGCTGTGGCCGCCTTGAACCCTGGATATCCAACATTCATGCAAGGAATGGAGGAGCTAAGTGCTAGGCAAGAAGAGATATTGGCCAAGCACAAGGAGGATGAGAGGACCTACATGAGAAGGCTGGGTTTTTGGAATCCCAAGGATACCAAAGCACAAGAAGGATGGTGATGACTCCTCCTCTAAGAAGAAAGATAAAGGAAAAGGGCCAATAAAATGAAGCTGCTCCAAGAATCAAAGGTTGTTGAGTCCCAGGGTTGAAAACTTAAATTCTGAATTTCTATTTAGTAGTTTGTAGTATTACGATAGTTGTTGTTTAGTTTCTTTATGTTTTGAAGTCTTTTTATGAGTCCTTTATGCTTAAGTTGAGAAAGAAAATGTTGTTTAAGTTTCATAACATCAATAAAAGTAGTTTGTGTTCATAAGAGTCAATGATGAGTTGTTGCAAAAACATGAGTAAAGAGACTAAGACCAAGTGAGATAATTTAAGACTAAGAGATAAGGAACCAAATATAGAACCTTGAATGAATTTGGAAGAATATAAGTCATAATGAACAATTGGACTTAGAGGATAAGACAAGTAGATGCTAAGGATGACTCTTGAATATCCATAGAACCAAGAAGTAGTAAGTAAAAGACCCAAGGCCCTGAGCATCAACTACTAGGATAAAAGAAAGAAACAAATAGCTCAAAGAGCCAAGATCATAGTAGATGCTTGTGGTGAAGATGTGTCAAGAAGAGAGACATGGGCAAGTAAATTCTTAGGGGTGTTTCAATACCTAGTACCCTAAAACCAACTAGTTTGGAAGTGCTAATTGAAAGCCTAATCTAAAGGGTCATCTTGAGACAAAACAGTTAGAGTCGTGGTCAATTGAAACAACAAAAGAGAAGTAAAGAGAAAAGAACAATCAAAAAGAAAAATAAGAGCAATTCTTGCTACTTCAAGGTGACAATCAATAGAAAGGGCTCCTAAGGCAAGCACTTAAAAGAATCCTCAAGAGTCTAGGAATTCATTATGATATGAGAACAATAAGATTCATACATGAGTTAATACTTAGCCCCTATCCTTGGTAATGAATGCATTTTCTTAAAGTCAAGTCTCAATCTATTTAAGAATAACTCACATTGATTTGCTTGGGGACAAGTAAAGCTTAAGTATGGTGTTGTAATGACTTGCATTATCTACCTCTTTCTCTTACCTAAAAGGACCTTAAAAGAAGCATAATCTGATTCAATCAATGCAATTTCATGAAGTAAATGATGAATATTATAGTACATTGCTTTGAAATGAGTTTGTGTTGAATTTCAGGAGTAAAGAGAAAAAAAAGAAGGAGGAAACAAGAAAAAAAAGCTGGGCATGTGAAGTTGGGCGTGCCACTTGAAACAAATGCCATCATATAGTATGGGCGTGGCACGCCAGTTGACAATTCCAAAAGAGGATTCTTGAAGCTTCAACATGGGCATGGCATGCTAGGGCCAGGCATGGCATGCCAGCTATATTTTCCAGAGAAGCATTCTTGGAGCTTTAACAAGGGCATGGCACGCCAGGGCTAAGCGTGGCACGCCAACTATATTTTCCAGGAAGTAATTTTGAAGACCACAAAGGGGGCGTGGCACGCCAGGCTGGGCGTGGCACGCCAACCCCCAGCCAACACTGGGCGTGCCACTTGGGTTCAAAGGCTTGGCACACCAGTTTATTATTCCAGAAAGAGAACTTGATGGTTCAACACTGGGTGTGCCACTTAGGCTCGAAGGCGTGGCACACCAAGCTTGAAGAATTTCACACCACCAAGGGCATGCCACTTAAACTCGATGGCGTGGCATGCCAATACACTTAACTAGAGGAGCATGAAGGAAGTACTAATGCTGGACGTGCCACTTGATGTCGAAGGCATGGCAAGCCAACTCTAGCAACCAAGGAAGAAGAAGACTGGGCGTGCCACTTGAGACTTAACGCGTGGCACGCCAAGACTAGATAACCCTGGGCGTGCCACTTGAATGCTGGGCGTGGCACGCCAGTCACTGGACCATGTGGACTTATTCATGCACTATCAAGGGTGTGGCACGCTAGTATTGTATTCCAGAGAGTGAGGATAAAGGCTTACCAAGGGCGTGGCATGCCACCTACTGGGCGTGGCACGCCAGTATTGTGTTCCAGAGAGTGAAGATGAAGGCTTACCAAGGGCGTGGCACGCCACCTACTGGGTTTGGCACGCTAGTGTTGTTTTCCAGGAAGAGAAGATAAAGTGCTTACTATGGGCGTAGCACGCTAGACCTGGGCATGCCACACTAGTTCAAGATTCCGGGGAAGAGGAGTACAGGAAGAGCCTGGATGTGCCACTTGAGCTCGAAGGCGTGGCACGCTAGGGTAACTAAGCAAGAAGAGACCCTGGGCGTGCCACTTGGGCTCGAAGGCGTGGCACGCCAGGGTAGTTGATGAAGAAGGCGTGCCACTTGCAAGTCAGACGTGGCGTGCCAAGCCAAGCTGTGAAGCTAGGCGTGGCACGCCACTCAAATGCCAGCCACACGCTAGGCATATGCTTCATTTTTATGAGTTTTTCCTTTTCCCTCCAGTTGTAATTTTCTTTTCTCTTTTGTATTTTCTTAATTCTAGTGATAGGAATAGTATAAATAACCCCTAGAAGTACTGAAAAAGGAGTTAGATTGGCATGTAGGATTGAATACTTAGCTTTAGTTTTACTTTTACACTTCATCTTCTCTATCTCTTATACTTTTCTCTAAGCTGTGAGTAACTAAACTCCCTCTCATTGGGAAAAGGAGCTCTGTTGTACTTGATGGATTAATGATAGTGAATTTCTTCTTCTCTTCATCTTCTCTTTGATTTTCTAGAAGGAATTTCGTTTTTCATTCTAGTGTTCAATCATCTTCGAAAAGAGGTTAAATGCAAAATGGGTTTCATGGGAACCTTGGAAAGGAAACATGAAACCATGCTTTAAATCCCTTCTCACACTTGAGTAGATCTGGGTTTTGGGATTGGATATGGTGACATGAAATCCTCCCATTAATTGGATCTATGAAGATGTGTGGTATAATCAGAGACAAAGCATATCTTTATTCATGAGCAATTAGATCGAGGAATTGGCTGATTATCAAGATTTGAGAGATTGAATCACCAAAGGATTTAAATTTTTGCGCTCAATATTCTCTATCTATATTGATTTGCTTAACTAAATTCTCTCATTAACTAAAATTTCTCAATCAATCAATCTCTGTAGATTCGACCCCACTCCACTGTGGGTTATTACTTGACGATAATTTGGTGTGGTTGCCAAAGAACGGATTCATTTTATATGGGGAGTGAATTCTGGTCATCACATAAACACTTAGACTAGTAAGCCATATAGCATAAAAACAAACAAACAAATAGACAGCAAATGACTCATAACTAATAGGACACTAATCCACAAGGGCACAATTGCACTTTTAATTAACATGTTTAAGCTAGAGAAAGTTAAGTAACAATACAACCTCTTGGAGTCCACTTGTTTCCTCCTTGTCATCCCCATCCTTAACTTTTGTATCCTTCTTTGTCTCCTCGGATGATAGTGCATAATTCTTCCAGGAGATTGATTGAATTCTTGCAAAGTTATTGGAAGTTGCTTGTTCCTGAAGCACTTGAGAAATGGTTAGCATGCATGTATGCTAGTGATTTTTTGAACTTAAGTTGGTGTGGGAACACCAAACTTAGTTCGTTGCCTATTTCTATAAGCAGCAGAGTGAATACATGCATGAAACATCAAGTACTTTTATTAAGAAAACAAACTATGAATTGGAAATTAAACAAGTATTAAGTAGTTTCTCTGATTGTTTGGAGTTGATGACTAGTCATGCCGAAGTTTACAATGTGTTCTTAATGAAATCTGTGGTGGAACACCAAACTTAGAATTACACACTCACCCTTGAATTACTTTGGTGTGCAACACCAAACTTAGCTCCTTGCAATACAGGGAAATCTAGTTAACTCTTTTATTGAAATAACTAAGAAAGGAAAACTACCTCTGGTTCAGTTGCCTCCCAACAAGCTCTCTTTTAATGTCATTAGCTTGACATGTTGCTGATGACTTTCTTCCTCTTCTTCCAGTTTGGCAAGAGGAGTAACCTCAGGGGAAAGAAGAGCCAGCTAGTATCCTCTGTCTTGGCCTCTTTCCAGCAAGCTTCCTTTTGTTATTTTCTTGATTGAACTTGCTTGTTGGATCATGGGTTGGATTGCTTATAGTTGACTTTTCCTTCTTCATGGATATGGTCAATTGCAGCTTGGTCACAATCCTCTTTTTCAGTGCTCTTGTTGGTTGCCTTCACTTCTTGGATATCAAGGCTTCGGTGTTGTGTGATGGTTGGAGTGTTCTCTTCATCAAAAGCCTCTTGAATTGGTGGTTCAATAAACCCTTCTTCTATGCAACCCTCTGCTTCACTTGAGTGTGGACTCCCTTGATTGACTTCCTCACTTTCTTCTGCATGATGTTCCATTAAGTCCTTTGGGAGTGAGCCTTCATGTTACTCTGTCACCTCAAGTAGCCTCTGTGGATATGGAATCCTCGGCTCATATGCCTCCACAACCTCCTTTTTCATTGGGTTTTCACTTAGTACAAGAGTCTCTTTTTCTTGCTTTTCTAATTCCTCCTTTGCACTCAACATTTGCTCTAAAAGCACGTCCATGTTTTTGAAAGAAGTTTCTTGTTCCTTCCAAGATTTCTTCGTCTCCTCTTCATATCTTTCAAGCATGGACTCAAGCTTTGAGAGTCTTTGGTTCAGGGAAGTTTCTGTGGGTTGTGAATTTTGGAAGGGATTTTGTGTTAAGGCATAGTCAAGTGATGAAAAATTTTCATATGGAAAACTGGGAGGTGAGTGATAGGCAGGATGGTCATCGTTGGTCTAGATTTTCTTCTTAAAGAAAGGAATTACTTCATTGTAATCATAGCTCCAAACCGACAAACAATCCTCGCGTCAAATTAAGATTTGTGGTTTTGTGTCACAAAGAACAAACCCCTAATAAGAATTAACTGAAGTATTTGGACTTCGGGTCGTCTCCCTAGGATACAATGAAATGCTTAATTATTGGCTATAAAGGGGTAAGGGGGGTTTTGGTTCATAAGAGGGCAAGAAAAGTAAATTAGGCAAGTAATTAAAAAAAACAAGATAAAGAACTCTTGGCTAAGACTTAGGTAATTGAGATCACCATCCTTGTCAACAAACCAAATATTGATAATCATGAGAGGCCAACCTATTAAGTCTACTTCCCAAAAGCTTTAAGTACGTAACATCTACTCCTAAGCTTGGAGTACGTCAAATAGGTTTGATCACATCAACCCTTAAGTCCTAACCTACCTACTAATTAACTTAGTAGCGGGTTAGCATCAATGGGTATAAAATTGATCACCATGGGTTCCCAAATCACCAAATCCATTATACCCAATAACTCAAGTTTACCCAATTCCCTTAACTTAGACCAAGAATTGATAAAACTACTCAAAAACTAAAGAGAACATTTCGTCAAACACATAGAGTGCAATAGAAGTAAACATCATAAATTGCAAGAATAATAAAATCTACCAACTACTAATTGCAAGGAAAGTAAATTCATAACTCAATTCATCAATAAAAAGAAACATCAACATCAAATTGCATTAAATGTAAACCAAATCCAACATAAGTTCATCATCACAAAAGGGAGCAAAATAAGAAATTAACATCAGAAATAAGAGGATCAAGATGTAGAAATGAGAAATTATAAAAAAACAAGATGAGATCAAGTAATTAAACATGGATCTAAGACAATCTAACCTAATCCTAACCTAATTCTAGAGAGAAGAAGGAGCTTCTCTCTCTAGAAAACTAACTAAAGGCTCATGTTGGCTAAACTAATTACTCCCCCTTTTCTTGGACTTCAATTCTGCATGAAATACACGCAGAAACATGTTAGATTTGGGCCTGGGCTGCTCAGAAATTGCCCCCAGTGTTTTGCCTTTAAGTGGGCCACGTGAGAGTATCGGCGCGTATGCGCCATGTGCGCGTGCGCATCGATTGGCAAATTCTTCATCCGCGTGGACGCGTCATGTACGCGTGCGCATCTCTATGCGAAACCACTTCTGCGTGTATGCGCCTTGTACGCGTGCGCGTCCATTGGTGCATTCCCAATCTTTGTTTCTTGATGCATTCTCCACTTTGCATGCTTTCCTCCTCATTTCTTCCATCCAATACTTGCCTTATGAACCTGAAATCACTCAACAAACACATCAAGGCTTCGAATGGAATTAAAGTGAATCAAAATCACCAATTTAAGGGCTTAAAAAGCATGTTTTTACACTTAAGCACAATTCAAGGGAGAATTAAAAAACCATGCTATTTCATTGAATAAATGTGGGAAAAAGTGGTAAAATCCCCTAAAATAAGCACAAGATAAATCACGAAATCGGGGTTTATTAAATCTCCCCACACTTAAACTAAGCATGTTCTCATGCTAAAATCAAGAAGGAAGCAAAGGGTATTAACATTTATTCAATGAAAACTAACTAAATGCAATCTATCTACATGCAACCTATCTACATGATGCAATAGTTTAGTCAAAATAAATCAATCTCCAGGAATACACATGCAAGCACAAGGGCTAAGGTATTATCAATTAAGCCAAACCACAATTGGATTGAATCATTGAAAAAGTTCACAAACTTGCAAGAAAAGATGATCATGGGTGTAAACATGTAATTGAGCGATCGAACCCTCGCCGGATGTGTATCCGCTCTAGGCACTCAAGTGTATGGGGTTGATTCACTCAATTCTCCCCTAATCATGCTTTCCAAGACTTATTTTTCATCTAACAATCAACAATTACTTTATGCATGCGTACAAATATCATGAGGACTTTCCCATAGGCTGTAATGGGGCTATGGTCAAGGTAGGATGCATATGGTCAAGTGAGCTTGAAATTCGAATCTTTAATGAGCTTAAACTTCCCACCTAACCTATGACGACCTAAACAATTCTAAACAAACCTAGCTATCCATTCTTCACTTTTTAACACACTCATGAATCCTTTTTAGATTCTCACACATATGCATTGAATTTATGAAATTTTAAACTTTAGGACATTTTGTTCCCTTTTTGTTGCAAAATTTTTTCTTCTTTTTTTTTTCAAGCTAAAATATATATTCAAGAACATCAATGCATAGGTTTACACATGATTAATACATGAGTATGTACCTAATTCTTGAAAATTTTTCAACAAAAACATAAAGACACTTTTATCTCTACCCAACGTACCCAACTTCCCCAAAATCAAGTAATGACCACTCTCACTAGCCTAAGCTAATCAAAGATCCAAACAAGGGACATTTATTGTTTTTCACTTAAACTTGTAATGTGCTACAATTATGAACAAATGGGTTAAGCATAGGTTCAAGATTGGTTAACAATGGAACATAAAAGGTTAGCTATTTGGGTAAGTGAGCTATTTGAACAATAGTCTCAATCATATAAATGCATGTAGACACAAAATAATGGACATAAAGAATCAAACAAATCAAAGATTACACTCATAGGAAGAGAATAATGCACACAAGAATGAAAGTAAGTGGTCATGTATGATGTAACCACACAATTAGGCTCAAAACTCACATGCTTGTGTTCTTTGCTCAAAACATGATCCACAAGTGTATAATTCAAGCAAGTTCTAAATTTTTTTTCAACCAATTGGGGTGGTGCCCTCAAAATGAATTTCTTGGAAATTTTCATCAAAACACAATTCTTATATAAAAAGGGTCAACTAGATTTTATAAATCCAAAACACTTTCCTAATCACAATCAAAGCCAAAATGCAAAACACACACACACACACACACACACACACATATATATATATATATATAATAAAAGTGTACAACTACCAATATAAGGGTATCCACAAGTGGAAAAACATTTAACCCTTTTTATTTCCCACCATTCAAATCACACCCCTCACACCTTATAAAAGCCTCACACTCCCAACTCTTCTCCCACTCTAAACCCCTGATCACACACAAAGAGAATCCATACACCCTTCTTCTCCCTAACTCTTTTTGTCTTCTACTACCTCTCTTCCCATAATTCGTTTCCCTTTCTCTTGATTGGGACAATCAAGTCCTAAGTTTGGTGTTATAACAAAACCTTGTCTTGCAACCTTCCCCAAATTTTTTTTACAACCTCAAACACACTCTCTCAACCTAATGGCACCACCAAAAAGCTCAGTCTCAAAGAAAAGAAAAACCAAGGAACCAACCTCTGGATCCTCAAGCTCTTTCAATGAATACAAATTTCTCTCCGCATTCAACCATAATCAATTCTATGGTTGGATAAGTGAGAGGGAGATCATTCCAGAAGTTGGTTCCAATTAGGGAGGAACGAGCATCCTGAAATCAACATTGAGATCAACAATAGGGGCTGGTCACTCCTATGCAACCCACCAAGGAAGGTAGTAGAGAGCTTGGTGAGGGAGTTTTATGCTAACGCTGTGCCTCAACCAGGATAACACTATGGCTACATTAGCTATGTGAGGAGAAAGTTCATTGACTATAGTCCTTCCAACATAGAGAGGATGCTAATAGTGAAGAGGACAAGCTCCACCCGGAGCTATGAAGAAAGAATGAAGCAACAAGACCCTGGATTTGATAAAATCTTGAACGAGAATTGCGTGCTGAATGTGCAATGGATCAAGGACAAGGATGGGATACCCAACCAATTGAGAAGAAGGGATCTGAGCCCCCAAGCTAGAGGGTGGCTGGAATTTGTAAGGAGGTCCCTAATCCCCACATCCAACACTTCAGAGGTGACCAAGGAGAGAGCTGTGCTCATATACAGCATCATGAAAGGTGAGAATGTCAATGTGGGGGAGATGATTGCCAACAACATCAACAAGGTGCTGAAAAGCACTAGTGACAACACAAGGTTGGCATTCCCCATTATTGTACAGAGGTTATGTGATGAAGCTGGAGTTGAAAAGATCATTGATGAGGTGATAGTGAAGCAAGACAAATTTATAACTGCCAAGAAGATGGCCAAAGTCGTGGCTGTTAACCCACTTCAAAGGGAGAGAGAACAAAGAGCTCATGTTCATGGACCACAACAATAACAAGAAGAGGAAGAGGCAGAAGAGCAACCACACTTTCTAGCACTTCAACCACCACCACCACACTACCAATGGAAACAATTCCCTGAAGGATTCAACTGGGAACAAATGCAAGGAGATGTACACCAAATGAAGGGACACCTACACCACCTAAGAGAAGATGTTAATCAACTCAAGGAGACTCAGCAACAACAATGGAGCCAAGTGAACTAAAACATACAGCAACTCCAAGGGGGTTTTGAGAACCTCAAGGAGCAGTAGGACCAGATTGACTGGGAAGAGGTGCAAAGTGCACTGGACAAAATAGTAGAGTAAGGCAAACGGCAACAGAGGAACCTGGATGAATTCAGAAATCCCTATGATGCCAGAACCATATCCAGGAGGTAGAATGACATCAATATACAAGCGAAGCTGAATCACTTGTGTAATGCCGTGGCCGCTCTAAACCCAGGATACCCAACCTTCATGCATGGAATGGAGGAGCTTAGTGCAAGACAAGAGTAAATTCTAGCCAAACTTAAGGAGGATGAAAGGAATTATATGAGGAGGTCAGGATTTTGGAAGCCCAAGGATGCCAAGGCACAAGAAGGTTCCTCCAAGCAAGATGAAGGTGGCTCCTCCCCTTCCAAGAAGAAGGACAAAGGAAAGGGGCCAATGAATTGAAGATGAAGCTGCTCAAGGTTGTTGAGTCCCATGTTTGACACTCTCTAATTTCTGAAATCATGTTTAAGTTTTTGTTGATTTATTTTCTGTCAAAGTAAATAGTCATGCTAGGATAGTTTATGTTTTCTGCTCAGTTTTATTTCATGTTTAAAGTCTTTATGAGTCCTTTAGATTACAAGAAAGAAAATGCAATGTATTTCAAGTCTTCTCCAACATAAACAAAGTAGAGTTTGTTTCCATAAGAGTTACTGTGAGTTGTGCAAAAACAGGAAGTAAGAAAAACCAAGGCCAAAGATAGATCATCCAACAAACTAAGGAATAAGAAACTAAGTGTATAACTTTGAATGAACTAAAAAGAAAATAAGTCATGGAAAGCAACTAGTCTTAGAAGGTATAACAAGAAAAGGTTAAAGGGTGTTCCGTGAATATCCATAGAACCAAGAAATAGTAAGCATTAAAGACCCAAGGCTCTGAGCATCAACTACTTGGATAGAAAAGAAACATTAAAAAGCTCAAAAAATGAGAGTTAAGGATCCTAGTAGATGCTTGTGGTGAAGATGTGTCAAGAAGAGGCCTGGGCAAGTAGATTCTTAGGGGTGTTTCAACACCCAGTACCCTAAAACCAACTAGTTTGGGAGTGCTAATTGAAAGCATAATTAAAGGGTTATCTTAAGACAAAACACTTAGAGTTGTAGTCAAGAAAGCACAACCAAAGAGAAATTGAAACAACTCTAACTACTTCAAGGTGACAATTAATAGAAAGGACCCCTGAAGTTTAAACTTGAAAGAACCCTCAAGGATCTAAGAGTTTTTCATGACATTATAACATTCATACATGTGTGAACACTTAATCCTATCCTTAGTTATGTTGCATTCATTCAAAGGCCAAGGTCTCAATTTATAAAAGGGCTACTCACATTGATTTGCTTGGGACAAGCAAAGATTATGTTTGGTGTTGTGATGACTTGCATCATTTACCCTTATTTCTTGTATAAAGAGGACCATAAAAGAGCATAAATCTCATTTGATCAGCACAATTGATGAGCGGATAATTTATACGTTTTTTGGCATTGTTTTTAGTATGTTTTTAGCATGTTTTAGTTAGTTTTTATTATATTTTTATTAGTTTTTATTTAAAATTCACTTTTCTGGACTTTAATATGAGTTTGTGTATTTTTCTATGATTTCAGGTATTTTCTGGCTGAAATTGAGGGACTTGAGCAAAAATCTGATTCAGAGGCTGAAAAAGGACTGCAGATGCTGTTGCATTCTGACCTCCCTGCACTCGAAGTGGATTTTCTGGAGCTACAAAAGCCCAATTGGCGCGCTCTGAATTGCGTTGGAAAGTAGACATCCAGGGCTTTCCAGCAATGTATAATAGTCCATATTTTGCCCGAGATTTGATGGCCCAAACCGGCGTTCAAAGTCAGCTCAAGAATTCCCAGCATTAAACGTCGGAACTGGCACCAAAGTGGGAGTTAAACGCCCAAACTGGCACCAAAGCTGGCGTTTAACTCTAGGAAAAGTCTCTACATGAAAATGCCACTTGATGTCGAAGGCATGGTACGCCAACCCAAGAATCTCACTATGGTGTGCCACTTGAGTACTGGGAGTGGCATGCCAGCTACTGGAACCAAGGCAAGATTATTGGCGTGGCACGTCAGCCTCTAGGTGTGGCACGCTGGTATAAGTTTCCAGAGAGGGTGAAGGAGGCCAAATACATGGGGCGTGCCACTTGGTGTTGAAGGCGTGGCATGCCATCCACTAGTCCTCACTTTGGCGTGCCACTTGAATCCCAGGCGTGTGATGAGCGGATAATTTATACGCTTTTTGGCATTGTTTTTAGTATGTTTTTAGTAGAATCTAGTTACTTTTAGGGATGTTTTCATTAGTTTTTATGTTAAATTCACATTTCTGGACTTTACTATGATTTTGTGTGTTTTTCTGTGATTTCAGGTATTTTCTGGCTGAAATTGAGGGACTTGAGCAAAAATCAGATTCAGAGGTTGAAGAAGGACTGCTGATGCTGTTGGATTCTGACCTCTCTACACTGAAAATGGATTTTCTGGAGCTACAGAACTCAAAATTGCGCGCTTCTAATTGCATTAGAAAGTCGACATCCAGGGCTTTCCGGCAATATATAATAGTCCATACTTTACCCAAGTTTAGACGATGCAAATTGGCGTTCAACGCCAGCTCTCTGCCCAATTCTGGCGTCCAGCGCCAGAAACAAGTTGCAAAGTGGAGTTCAACGCCCAAACTGGCACAAAAGCTGGCGTTCAACTCCAAGAATGACCTCTCCACGTGTAGACTTCAAGCTCAGCCCAAGCACACACCAAGTGGTCCCCGAAAGTGGATTTATGCATCAATTACTTACTTCTGTAAACCCTAGTGACTAGTTTATTATAAATAGAACTTTTTATCATTGTATTCGCAGTCTTGGTTACTCCGGTTCCTCTCTGGGGCTGAGGCCAATGAACTCCATTATCACTTATGTATTTTCAACGGTAGAGTTTCTGCACTCCATAGATTAAGGTGTGGAGCTCTGCCGTTCCTCAAAGATTAATGCAAAGTACTACTGTTTTCTATTCAATTCATCTTATTTCGCTTCTAAGATATTCATTCGCACTTCAACCTGAATGTGATGAACGTGACAATCATCATCATTCCCTATGAACGCGTGCCTGACAACCACTTCCGTTCTACATTAGAGTGAATGAGTATCTCTTAGATCTCTTAATCAGAATCTTCGTGGTATAAGCTAGATTGATGGCGGCATTCATGAGAGTCCGGAAAGTCTAAACCTTGTCCGTGGTATTCCGAGTAGGACTCTGGGATTGAATGACTGTGACGAACTCCAAACTCGCGAGTGCTGGGCGTAGTGACAGACGAAAAATGATAGTAAATTCTATTCCAGTATGATCGAGAACCTCAAAGATGATTAGCCATGCAGTGACAGCGCATCGGACCATTTTCACAGAGAGGAATAGGATGCAACAAACGACAAGGGTGATGCCTCCAGACGATTAGCCGTGCTGTGACAGAGCATTTGGACCATTTTTCTGAGAGGATTGAAAGTAGCCATTGGCACCGGTTACATCCTTACACAAAGCCAACCATAGAAAGGAGTAAGACTGATTGGATGAAGACAGCAGGAAAGCTGAGGTTCAGAGGAATGAATGCATCTCCATACGCTTATCTGAAATTCTCACCAATGATTTACATAAGTATTTCTATCCTTATTTTAGTATTAATTTTGAAAACTCCATAACTATTTTATATCCTCCTGACTGAGATTTACAAGGTGACCATAGCTTGCTTCATACCAACAATCTCCGTGGGATCGACCCTTACTCACGTAAGGTTTATGGTGCACGAAATTGTGATCTCCAGGCTCGAACAAATCCTGGTAATGGCTCCAAAGCTTGGTGCTCTGATCTTAATTCATAGTTGTCACAACTTCGATACAACTGACCAGCAAGTGCACTGGGTCGTCCAAGTAATACCTTACGTGAGTAAGGGTCGAATCCCACGGAGATTGTTGGTATGAAGCAAGCTATGGTCACCTTGTAAATCTCAGTCAGGCAGATATAAAATAGTTATGTGGTTTTCGAATATTAATTAATAAAATAGAGATAGGGATACTTATGTAAATCATTGGTAGGAATTTCAGATAAGCGAATGGAGATGCTTTTCGTTCCTCTGAACCTCTGCTTTCCTGCTATATTCATCCAATCAGTCTTACTCCTTTCCATGGCTGGCTTTATGTGATAGCATGGACCTTGACTTTAACCACTCAGTCTCAAGTTTTCACTTGACACCTACACGCCACAAGCACATGGTTAGGGAGAGCTTGGTTTAGCCGCTTAGACCAGGATTTTATTCCTTTAGGCCCTCCTATCCACTGATGCTCAAAGCCTTGGGATCCTTTTTATTTCCCTTGCCTTTTGGTTTTAAGGGTTATTGGCTTTTTGCTCTTGCCTCTTGGTTTTAAGAGCTTTGGCTTTTTCTGCTTGCTTTTTCTTTTTCTTTCTATATTTTTTTGTTTTCCCCTATTTTTTTCTGCAAGCTTTGTTCTTTGCTGCTTTTTCTTGCTTCAAGAATCATTTTTATGATTTTTCAGATTATCAAATCACATGTCTCCTAGTCATCATTCATTCAAGAGCCAACATTTTTAACATTCTTAAACAACAACTTCAAAAGACATATGCACTGTTCAAGCATACATTCAGAAAACAAGAAGCATTATTGACTGTGGGGGCTCTGGTTGACTCTGCTTGGAGAGAAGCTTTTTCTGCTTCCTCTCCATGGTTGCAGAGGGAGATCCTTGAGTTTTAAACACAAGGGAGTTCTTATTCCATTGAAGGAATATTTCACCTCTGATAACATCAATCACAGCTCTTGCTGTGGCCAGGAAAGGTCTTCCTAGGATGATGGATTCATCCTCTTCCTTTCGAGTATCCAGGACTATGAAATCAGTAGGTATGTAAAGGCCCTCAACCTTTACTAATACATCTTCTACTTGTCCATAAGCCTGAATTCTCTTCAGAAGAGGAATACTCATCAGAGCTCATGAAGGGCGTAAGGAGGTTCAATGGGATCTCTATGGTCTCTAGATGGGCCCCAGAGTCCTTTGGTTCCTCAGAGGGAAGCTCCTTATTGACCACTGGACGTCCCAGGAGGTCTTCCTCCTTGGGATTCACGTCCTTTCCTCTCCTCACAGGTTCGGCCACGGCGCTTATGTCAATGGCCTTGCACTCTCCTTTTGGATTCTCTTTTGTATTGCTTCGGAGAGTACTAGGAGGGATTTCAGTGATCCTTTTACTCAGCTGGCCCACTTGTGCTTCCAGATTTCTAATGGAAGACCTTGTTTCATTCATGAAACTTACAGTGGCTTTAGATAGATCAGAGACTAGATTTGCTAAATTAGAAGCATTTTGTTCAGAGTTCTCTGTCTGTTGCTGAGTTGATGATGGAAAAGGTTTATTATTGTTAAACCTGTTTCTTCCACCATTATTAAAGCCTTGTTGGGGCTTTTGATCCTTCCATGAGAAATTTGGATGATTTCTCCATGTTGAGTTATAGGTGTTTCCATAAGGTTCACCTAAGTAATTTACCTCTGC
>NC_029788.2:54059727-54069944 GCF_000816755.2 Arachis ipaensis
TTAAAATCACAATTAATGACTTGATTCATAAGAAATCACAAGATATGATTCCAGAACTTAAAGTTTGAATCTTTCTTAACAAGCAAGTAACAAACTTCAAATTTTTGAATCAAAACATTAATTGTTTATGTTATTTTCGAAAATTTGGTATAAAAATAAGAAAAAGATTTTTGAAAAATATTTTTGGAATTTTCAAAAATAACTAATAATTTTGAAAAAGATTTGATTTTGAAAAAGATTTTGAAAAAGATAAGATTTTCAAATTGAAAATTTGATTTGACTCATGAGAAACAATTTGATTTTCAAAAATTTTTGAAAAAGTCAATCCAAATTTTCGAATTTGATGAGAGAAAAGAGGGAAGATATTTTTTTTGATTTTTGAATTTTCATGATGCAAGAGAAAAACACTAAAAAGGTGCGATGCATGAAATTTTTGAATCAAAACAATGAATGCATGTATGAATGAGATGAATGTCAAGATGAACACCAAGAACATTTTGAATGTCAAGATGAACATCAAGAACATATTTTTGAAAAAATTTTGATGCAAAGAAAACATGTAAGACACCAAACTTAGAAATCTTTAATGCTTAGGCACTAAGAATTCAAGAATGCATATGAAAAACACTATACAACACAAAACAAAAAATGATCAAGATCAAGCAAGAAGACTTACCAAGAACAACTTGAAGATCATGAAGAACACTATGAATGCATGATATTTTCGAAAAAATGCAAGATGCATATGCAAGTGACACCAAACTTATGATATGACTCAAGACTCAAACAAGAAATAGAAAAATATTTTTGATTTTTATGATTTTCTAATTTTTTTGGATTTTTTTTCGAAAATTATTATGAAAAAGAAAAATAAGGATTCCAAAATTTTTAATATGAATTCCAGGAATCTTGCCATATTAGTCTAAAGCTTCAGTCCAGGAATTAGACATGGCTCACTAGCTAGCCAAGCTTTCAAAGAAAGCTCCATTCCAAAACACTAGACATGGCCAATGGCCAGCCAAGCTTCAGCATGTAACACCAGAGTATATTGCTCTTGATAACAAATTGCTGCTCATCATTTACCAAGTATGTAACTTGCCTCTGATGGTTTGGAAGCCTCAGTCCAAAAGAATTTAGACATGGCTTTACAGCCAGCCAGGCTTCACATGCTTCATGAAACACTAGAATTCATTCTTAAAAATTTTGAATAAATTTTTGAAAACATTTTTATTTTTTTTCGAAAACAAAAGAGAAATTTTTTTGAAAATATTTTTGAAAGATTTTTGAAAAGAAAACGAAAAGAAAGTTACCCAATCTGAGCAACAAGATGAACCGTCAGTTGTCCAAACTCAAACAATCCCCGGCAACGACGCCAAAAACTTGGCGTTGTTGCCGGATCAGACTTGGCACTGATGTTACCGGACCAAAAGCTTGCCGAAAACTCAAACAATCCCCGGCAACGGCGCCAAAAACTTGGTGCACGAAATTGTGATCTCCAGGCTCCAACAAATCCTGGTAATGGCTCCAAAGCTTGGTGCTCTGATCTTAATTCATAATTGTCACAACTTCGATACAACTGACCAGCAAGTGCACTGGGTCGTCCAAGTAATACCTTACGTGAGTAAGGGTCGAATCCCACGGAGATTGTTGGTATGAAGCAAGCTATGGTCACCCTGCAAATCTCAGTCAGGCAGATATAAATGGATAATGGAGGCGTATAAATTATCCGCTCATCAGTTTATTACTTGGACGACCCAGTGCACTTGCTGGTTAGTTATGCGAAGTTGTGAAGATATGTTTAGACCATGGTTCTGTGCATCCATTTTTGGTGCCATCGCCAGGGAATCAATTTCGAACAATAATTCACAACCTGAGTAACAATTTCGCATACCAAGTTTTTGGCGCCGTTGCCGGGGATTGTTCGAGTTTGGACAACTGACGGTTCATCTTGTTGCTCAGATTAGGTAACTTTCTTTTTGTTTTCTTTTCAAAAAGTTTTCAAAACTCTTTCAAAAATTTCTCCTTTGTTTTCGAAAAAAAAATATTTTAAAATAAAAATGTTTTCAAAAATATATTTTTCTTCAGAATTTTTAAGAATGAATTCTAGAGTTTCATGAAGCATGTTGAAGCCTGGCTAGCTGTAAATCCATGTATAATTCCTCTGTAGGGCATGTTAGGCTTGTCATGTCTGGATACATACTAAAGCTTGGCTGGCTATTAAGCCATGCCTGACCCTTTGATTGGAGCTTTAGACTAAAGAGCATAAGATTCCTGGAATTCATATTAAAAATTTTGGAATCCTTATTTTTCTTTTTCAAAATAATTTTCGAAAAAATTAAAAGAAAATACAAGAAAAGCATAAAATCAAAAAAATCAAAAATATTTTGTGTTTCTTGTTTGAGTCTTGAGTCAAGTTGAAAGTTTGGTGTCAGTTGCATATTCATCTTGCATTTTTCGAAAAATTCATGCATTCATAGTGTTCCTCATGATCTTCAAGTTGTTCTTGGAAAGTCTTCTTGTTTGATCTTGATGTTTTCTTGTTTTATGACTTTTCTTGTTTTTCATATGCATTCTTGCATCCATAGAGTCTAAACATAAAAGATTTCTAAGTTTGGTGTCTTGCATGTTTTCTTTGCATATAAAAATTTTCAAAAATATGTTCTTGGTGTTCATCTTGACATTCAAAGTGTTCTTGGTGTTCATCTTAACATTCATAGCATTCTTGCATGCATTCAATGTTTTGATCCATAACTTTCATGCATTGCATCATTTTTCTTGTTTTTCTCTCTCATCATAAAAATTCAAAAATCAAAAAAATATCTTTCGCTTTTTCTCTCTTAAAATTTCGAAAATTAGATTTGACTTTTTCAAAAATTTTTAAAATCTAGTTGTTTTTATGAGTCAAATCAAATTTTCAATTTAAAAAAAAATCTTATCTTTTTCAAAATCTTTTTCAAAAATCAAATCTTTTTTTAATTTTTTTTTCGAAAATTTCAAAAATATTTTTCAAAAATCTTTTTCTTAATTTTACATCATATTTTCGAAAATAACATCATCAATTAATGTTTTGATTCAAAAATTTCAAGTTTGTTACTTGTTAAGAAAGATTCAAACTTTAAGTTCTAGAATCATATCTTGTGATTTTTTGTGAATCAAGTCATTAATTGAGATTTTAAAAATCAAATCTTTTTCAAAAACTAATTTCTATCATATCTTTTCAAAAATATCTTCTTATCTTACCTTTTTCAAAAAAGTGATTGCAAAATATCTTTTCTAACTTCCTAACTTCTTATCTTTTCAAAATTTGTTTCAACTAACTAACTAACTTTTTGTTTGTTCCTTACCTTTTTCAAAACTACCTAACTAACTCTCTCTCTCTAATTTTCGAAAAAATCTTCCCTCTTTTTCAAAATTTCTCTTTAATTAGACTAATTATTTTATTTTTTATTTGAATTTTCGAAAAACTAGTAACCTATTTCAAAAACTGTTTTCGAAAATCACTAACTCCTTTTCAAAAATTATTTTCGAAAATTCTCTCCTCCTCTCATCCCCTTCTATTTATTTATTCATCTACTAACACTTCTCTTCATCTCACATCTCTGCTCCTATCATCACCTTTGTGTTTGGATTCTTCATTCTTCTACACCTCTATTCCTTTTCTTCTTCTACTAACAATAAGGAACCTTTTTTACTGTGACATAGAGGATTCCTCTTCTTTTTTTTTTCTCTTCTCTTTCTTATGAGCAGGGACAAAGAAAAAGGCATTCTTGTTGAAGCTAATCCAGAACCTAAAAGGACTCTGAAGAAAAAACTAAGAGAAGCTAAATTACAACAATCCAAAGACAACCTTATTGAAAATTTCGAACAAGTAAAGGAGATGGCAGCCGAACCCAACAACAATAATGCAAGGAGAATGCTTGGTGACTTTACTGCACCTAATTCTAATTTACATGGAAGAAGCATCTCCATTCCTACTATTGGAGCAAACAATTTTGAGCTGAAACCTCAGCTAGTTTCTCTGATGCAGCAGAACTGCAAGTTTCGTGGACTTCCATCTGAAGATCCTTTTTAGTTCTTAACTAAATTCTTGCAGATCTGTGATACTGTTAAGACTAATGGAGTAGATCCTGAAGTCTACAAGCTCATGCTTTTCCCTTTTGCTGTAAGAGACAGAGCTAGAATATGGTTGGACTCTCAACCCAAAGACAGCCTGAACTCTTGGGATAAGCTGGTCACGGCTTTCTGAGCCAGGTTCTTTCCTCCTCAAAAGCTGAGCAAGCTTAGAGCTGATGTTCAAACTTTCAGACAGAAAGAAGGTGAATCCCTCTATGAAGCTTAGGAAAGATACAAGCAGCTGACCAAAAAGTGTCCTTCTGACATGCTTTCAGAATGGACCATCCTGGATATATTCTATGATGGCTTATCTGAGCTATCAAAGATGTCATTGGATACTTCTACAGGTGGATCCATTCACCTAAAGAAAACGCCTGCAGAAGCTCAAGAACTCATTGACATGGTTGCTAATAACCAGTTTATGTACACTTCTGAGAGGAATCCTGTGAGTAATGGGATGCCTATGAAGAAGGGAGTTCTTGAAATTGATACTCTGAATGCCATATTGGCTCAGAATAAAATATTGACTCAGCAAGTCAATATGATTTCTCAGAGTCTGAATGGAATGCAAGCTGCATCCAACAGTACTCAAGAGGCATCTTCTGAAGAAGAAGCTTATGATCCTAAGAATCCTGCAATAGCAGAGGTAAATTACTTAGGTGAACCTTATGGAAACACCTATAATCCATCATGGAGAAATCATCCAAATCTCTCATGGAAGGATCAACAAAAGCCTCAACAAGGCTTTAATAATGGTAGAAGAAACAGGTTTAACAATAATAAACCTTTTCCATCATTCACTCAGCAACAGACAGAGAACTCTGAACAAAATACGTTTAATTTAGCAAACTTAGTCTCTGATCTATCTAAGGCCACTGTAAGTTTCATGAATAAAACAAGGTCTTCCATTAGAAATTTGGAAGCACAAGTGGGCCAGCTGAGTAAAAGGATCACTGAAATCCCTCCTAGTACTCTCCCGAGCAATACAGAAGAGAATCCAAAAGGAGAGTGTAAGACCATTGAATTAATCACCATGGCCGAACCTGTAAGGGAAGGAGAGGACGTGAATCCCAAGGAGGAAGACCTCCTGGGATGTCCAGTGATCAATAAGGAGTTTCCCTTTGAGGAACCAAAGGACCCTGAGGCTCATCTAGAGACCACAGGGATTCCATTGAACCTCCTTATGCCATTCATGAGCTCGGATGAGTATTCCTCTTATGAAGAAAACGAGGATGTCACTGAAGAGCAAGTTGCCAAGTTCCTTGGTGCAATCATGAAGCTGAATGCCAAATTATTTGGAAATGAGACTTGGGGAGATGAACCTCCCCTGTTCACCAATGAATTAAATGCATTGGATTTACTGAGATTGCCTCAGAAGAAAGAGGATCCTGGAAAGTTCCTCATACCCTGTACGATAGGCACCATGATCTTTAAGGCTCTGTGTGACCTTGGTTCAGGAATAAACCTCATGCCCCTCTCTGTAATAGAGAAACTGGGAATCTATGGGGTGCAAGCTGCTAAAATCTCATTAGAGATGGCAGAAAACTCAAGAAAAGAGGCTTATGGACAAGTAGAGGACATGTTAGTAAAGGTTGAAAGCCTTTACATCCCTGCTGATTTCATAATCCTAGATACTGGGAAGGATGAAGATGAATCCATCATCCTTGGAAGACCCTTCCTAGCCACAGCAAGAGCTATGATTAATGTGGGCAGAGGAGAATTAATCCTTCAACTAAATGAGGATAACCTTGTGTTTAAAACTCAAGGTTCTCTCTCTGCAACCATGGAGAGAAAGCATGAAAAGCTTCTCTCACTACAGAGTCAACCAGAGTCCCCACAGTCAAACTCTAAGTTTGGTGTTGGGAGGCCACAACCAAACTCTAAGTTTGGTGTTGGGAAGTCTCAACAAAGCTCTGAACATCTGTAAGGCTCCATGAGAGCCCACTGTCAAGCTATTGACATTAAAGAAGCGCTTGTTGGGAGGCAACCCAATGTTTATTTATCTAATTTTATTTTTGTCTTTCATGTTTTCTTAGGTTCATGATCATGTGGAGTCACAAAATAAACGAAAAATTTAGAAACAGAATCAAAAACAACGGAAGAAAAATCACACCCTGGAGGAAGCACCTGTCTGGCGTTCAACGCCAGAACAGAGCATGGTTCTGGCGCTGAACGCCCAAAATGGGCAGTATCTGGGCGCTGAACGCCCAAAATGGGCAGCATCTGGGCGCTGAATGCCAGAATTGCACCCTGGAGAAGAGCTGGTGCTGAACGCCCAGAATAAGCATGGTTCTGGCATTCAACGCCAGAAATGGGCAACAAATGGGCGTTGAATGCCCAAAATGGGCACCAACCTGGCGCTGAACGCCCAGAGTTGTGTGCAAGGGCATTTTGCATGCCTAAATTGGTGCAGGGATGTAAATGCCTTGACACCTCAAGATCTGTGGACCTCATAGTATCATCTCAGGATCTGTGGACCCCATAGGATCCCCACCTTCCTTCCTCATAATCCTAGTTTTTTTTCCACATCTTCTTCTTCATCTATTCCTTCTTCTTTTGCTCGAGGGCGAGCAACATTCTTAGTTTGGTGTGGTAAAACAATTATGTAAAGGATCTATAGCTCAGTGGTAGAACATGTGGCTGCAAATCAAGAGATCCCTGAGATACCTCAGGGGATGCACTTCCCTCCACATAGTTATTGGAAGCAACTGAGGATAGAAATACCAAAAATCACTAGGAATCAAGCCACAAAGGCAAGGAAGAGACATAAAAGAGCTCAAGAACATCATTGGTTCCTCAAGAAGGACACACCATCATCACTAAGGTGGATTCATTTCTTGTTCTTACTTTCTCTGTTTTTCATTTTCTATGTTAAGTGCTTATCTATGTTTGTGTCTTCATTACATGATCATTAGTAGTTAGTAACTATGTCTTAAAGTTATAAATGTCCTATGAATCCATTACCTCTCTTAAATGAAAAATGTTTTAATTCAAAAGAACAAGAAGTACATGAGTTTTGAATTTATCCTTGAACTTAGTTTAATTATATTGATGTGGTGACAATGCTTCTTGTTTTCTGAATGTATGCTTGAACAGTGCATATGTCTTTTGAAGTTTTTGTTTAAAAATGTTAAATATGTTGGCTCTTGAAAGAATGATGACTAGGAAACATGTTATTTGATAATCTGAAAAATCATAAAAATGATTCTTGAAGCAAGAAAAAGCAGCAAAGAACAAAGCTTACAAAAAAAAAAGGGCGAAAAAAAAATAGAAAGAAAGAGAAAAAGCAAGCAGAAAAAGCCAAAAGCTCTTAAAACCAAGAGGCAAGAGAAAAAAGCCAATAACCCTTAAAACCAAAAGGCAAGGGCAAATAAAAAGGATCCCAAGGCTTTGAGCATCAGTGGATAGGAGGGCCTAAAGGAATAAAATCCTGGCCTAAGCGGCTAAACCAAGCTGTCCCTAACCATGTGCTTGTGGCGTGTAGGTGTCAAGTGAAAACTTGAGACTGAGCGGTTAAAGTCAAGGTCCAAAGCAAAAAAAAAGAGTGTGCTTAAGAACCCTGGACACCTCTAATTGGGGACTTTAGCAAAGCTGAGTCACAATCTGAAAAGGTTCACCCAATTATGTGTCTGTGGCATTTCTGTATCCGGTGGTAATACTGGACAACAAAGTGCTTAGGGCCACGGCCAAGACTCATAAAATAGCTGTGTTCAAGAATCATCATACTGAACTAGGAGAGTCAACAACACTATCTAAACTCTGAGTTCCTAAAGAAGCCAATCATTCTGAACTTCAATGGATAAAGTGAGATGCCAAAACTATTCAAGAGGCAAAAAGCTACAAGTCCCGCTCATATGATTGAATCAGATTCAGAGGTTGAAGAAGGACTGCTGATGCTGTTGGATTCTGACCTCCCTGCACTCAAAATGGATTTTCTGGAGCTACAGAACTCAAAATGGCGCGCTTCCAATTGCATTGGAACGTAGACATCCAGGGCTTTCCATCAATATATAATAGTCTATACTTTACCCAAGTTTAGATGACGCAAACTGGCGTTCAACGCCAGCTCTCTGCCCAATTCTGGCGTCCAACGCCAGAAACAAGTTGCAAAGTGGAGTTCAACGCCCAAACTGGCACAAAAGCTGGCGTTCAACTCCAAGAATGACCTCTGCACACGTAGACTTCAAGCTCAACCCAAGCACACACCAAGTGGGCCCCAGAAGTGGATTTATGCATCAATTACTTACTTCTGTAAACACTAGTGACTAGTTTATTATAAATAGAACTTTTTATCATTGTATTCGCAATCTTGGTTACTCCGGTTCCCCTCTGGGGCCGAGGCCAATGAACTCCATTATCACTTATGTATTTTCAATGGTAGAGTTTCTGCACTCCATAGATTAAGGTGTGGAGCTCTGCTATTCCTCAAAGATTAATGCAAAGTACTACTGTTTTCTATTCAATTCATCTTATTTCGCTTCTAAGATATTCATTCGCACTTCAACCTGAATGTGATGAACGTGACAATCATCATCATTCCCTATGAACGGGTGCCTGACAACCACTTCCGTTCTGCATTAGAGTGAATGAGCATCTCTTAGATCTCTTAATCAGAATCTTCGTGGTATAAGCTAGATTGATGGCGGCATTCATGAGAGTCCGGAAAGTCTAAACCTTGTCCGTGGTATTCCGAGTAGGACTCTGGGATTGAATGACTGTGACAAACTCCAAACTCGCGAGTGCTGGGCGTAGTGACAGACGCAAAAGGATAGTAAATTCTATTCCAGTATGATCGAGAACCTCCAAGATGATTAGCCATGCAGTGACAGCGCATCGGACCATTTTCACAGAGAGGAATAGGATGCAACCAACGACAAGGGTGATGCCTCCAGACGATTAGCCGTGCTGTGACAGAGCATTTGGACCATTTTCTCGAGAGGATTGAAAGTAGCCATTGGCACCGGTGACATCCTTACACAAAGCTAGCCATAGAAAGGAGTAAGACTGATTGGATGAAGACAGCAGGAAAGTAGAGGTTCAGAGGAATGAATGCATCTCCATACGCTTATCTGAAATTCTCACCAATGATTTACATAAGTATTTCTTTCCTTATTTTAGTATTAATTTCAAAAACTCCATAACAGTTTTATATCCGCCTGACTGAGATTTACAAGGTGACCATAGCTTGCTTCATACCAACAATCTCCGTGGGATCGACCCTTACTCACGTAAGGTTTATTACTTGGAGGACCCAGTGCACTTGCTGGTTAGTTATGCGAAGTTGTGAAGATATGTTTAGACCATGGTTCTGTGCATCCATTTTTGGTGCCATCGCCAGGGAATCAATTTCGAACAATAATTCACAACCTGAGTAACAATTTCGCATACCAGCGTGGCACGCCAGTATCCTTCAGAGAGCAAAAGAACCATTGGGGTGTGCCACTTAAGTTCGTGGCGTGGCTGATGCCAAGGCATCATAGGCTAGTTTCACTAGCATTTTTCTGTTAGTTTTAGTTGTTTTATGCATTTTCTTGAGCTTAAAGTAACCAAAAATGGTTAAATGAAGAACAAAGTAATGAACCATCCAAACAATATGATTTTGATGCAAATTCCATGAGTTTTAGTTAGATTACTTAAATGCTATGAATGAAAGATTTCTCATGAAATTTTGCAAGACTTTGATGCAATTGTTTGGATGATTTCAGGGAAGAAGAGGCTAAGCAGGGAAGCAACAAAATCAATAAAGGAAGCTTGAATATCACATGTGGAGTTTAAGTTCCAGTTTAAGCCTAAACTGGAGCTTAAACGCCAAAATCATGAAGAATAAGAAATGCTGCGATTGAAGTTTAACCTCCAGTTTGACCTCAAACTGGAGGTTAAACGCCAGAATGAGTATGCCACCCAGGGAGGAGTTCCACGTTTAACCTCCAGTTTGACCTCAAACTGGAGGTTAAACGCCAGAACCAGGAAGAGTGCCAGGGAGCCACTCCACGTTTAAGCTCCAGTTTGACTCAAACTGGAGCTTAAACGTGTTCGATAGCTTTTCTACTCCAGGGTTGCTCTCTCCATCTCCACGTTTAACCTCCAGTTTGACCTCAAACTGG